>NC_089195.1:9649304-9714304 GCF_963930695.1 Labrus bergylta | reverse complement strand
AAGGACAAATGTTCTCGGCTGAGTGATGAGCATTCACAGAGACATTTAGCTTACCTGTAAACACACATGAAGGCAGACATCCTTCACGGGATGCGTGACAAACAAATGCCAAGTCAAGACTCACATGCAGAGATCCATTTCTGCGCTCACTGATGACTTCAACGATCAATACAGCTGGAACAAAGTGTTGGAAAAAGAGCAACAAGCAAACTATAACCACACAGCTTCCCACCTGTGTGTTGTGTGTGTTACACATCGCCATGGCGATAAATTTAAGCCCTCTGTCCGCTCGCAGCCCCGGGGAGGCATTGAACTCTAGCCCCTCCATAATGACTTTGTCTACCTATCGATCCAGCTATGATCCATGTACTGTAATTCTTATATCATCAGCCTCGGCCTTGGCAATAACTCCAAGTCATATTCTGGGGCCTCCCGTCCACTTGACAACTTAATGATGCAGGGGTCCTTGCCGAGTTTGGACATTCAGCCCCCCCTTCCCCTTTCCTCCTGCAGGGCTCTAATTTCTCCTTGTTCTTTTAGACTAATACCAGCAGAGGCAGAGGCAGAGTACTCTCTGAGGACTCCTCTCCCAGAACCACATATCTTCTCCTCCTCACCTCTGTGTGCATGCAGTATAGCACAGGGTTAGTGTCTGGGACTGCAGTGCATCTGTCTCTGATTTGGAGCACAGCCCCTGCAGGCTGCCGAGGAGACTCAGCCGTCCCTCTTTAGACCCTGTTCTTTTTCTCCCTCTGAGCCGGAGCTATATTTCATTGTCATTTCAACCCTGTCCTCCTAGCCTGGATGTAATAGCTGGAGATATATGGCCCTCCGCTTCTGCAGCCTTCTGAGCTTCCTCAGCCTTTTATAAAACACTGTCAGGGTGACAAAACAGCAGCCCATGGGTATTCGGGCACAGATGCCCCCCTCATCCAGAGGCAATTTCTCAGCATCCCGCGCTGATCCTTTTAGCAAAGAGATAACATCTGGGTCCTTGGACAGGATGGGTGTGAACAGTCAACCTGGACAGATTGTAGCTCATCTCTATCACTCTGTGTGCCTGTGAGCCATAGTCTGTCTGTCAGCTCTGTTTTTATAAGAGCTGATTTAGGGAGCTTTGAATCCTGAGCGATTGTGATCCACAGGAGCATGATGGACCTGATACTGCTTATCCAGGAGCTTCAATCTGTCTAAGCAATAATCTACTCATATGTTTCATAATCTAAAGGTAAAGAGGAAAAGATATGGGGGCTCTTATGGAGCTCCACCTTGCCGCAGAGACTAATAACTTCTTAAACCTCGAAGACAAGGCCCTGATTGAGATGTGAGTAAAAGAGGGGAGGAGGAGGAGAGGAAGCAGATGGCCTCTGCAGACAATTAAAGCTGCATGTTCTTGTTCTTCCACTTTATTTCTGCCACTCTCTTCATCCGCATTGACTTCAATCCTCTTCATATTCATCTACCTCACATTTCCTCCCCCTTTCCCCCTCGCCTGTTCATGTCCATTTCAGTCTTTGCTCCCCTCCTTCCTCTTACTCTCTCCTATAAGCAAGACACACAATCACTATCTCCTCTCTTCTCTCCTGCACGCCACATCTCTCTACCTCCCCCCTCCCCTCCCTCCCCCCTCAAGCCTTAATTGGGAGTCAGGGAGAGCAGTGGAAATCGCATTAACGCGGGCCCTGCCTGGGTGTGCCATCCATCTTCTTTTTTATTACGCCGCGCCGGGGCTGCCTGGGCTCTGCCGTTCGATTTGTCACCGGCCTCGTTCGCTGATAACAGGCATTTGTCATCGCCTTGCCTCCCTGTTAATGTTATCATCTCCTCCCTGACAGCCGCCCTCCGCCGGGGAGCGCCGGCGACAAAGCACATCCGTCAAGCGAATATTTCCACGGCTAAGGGGACCGCACACTGCAATAAGCCACATTAAAGCACTTATGAAGGGTGCAGGCCGAGTGTGTGTGTGTGTGCGTGTGTGTGTATCTGTGTGTATATCCACCGGTGCCAGGATGATGCGCACTGGAGTGTGCGCTGCGTGCGCATAGACATCCCCATACTTGGGCGCGCAGGAGCGTGTAGTGCGCTTGTCAGTGCCGTAAAAGAGGCGAGGTGGGGGCCGACAGGGAGAGGAAGAGGTAATTTGTTGCAATTAATTACGCAGTGAGTGTGGCTTTGTTGTGTGGGAGAGCATTTTATCTGTTGGAATGCTTCCTTCGCCAGGCTGTGATGCTATTTGTTTGATTTATAGCCTCTGCCTGCCCGAGGCGGAGTGAGCCTGCGCGTGTGACTTTGTTTTCACACGTGCACAATCCTGTTGGCATTATCCACAGAAATATACTGTAGTCTCAGTGACAAGCAGCCTTTTGTTTGATGGTGAAGTTACATATGAACAACCGTCAACCGCAGAGCCTGCTTGTCCTCTCAGGACTGAAACTCTGCCGTCCATTTGTCATTCAGCAGCAAATCAACAACTCCAAAGACTGACTCTCAATCACCCTGCTCGCTTCACCTTTCCCCCCTCCTCCTTTCTGTGACAGGATGCCGTGTCTCAGAGTACTTTGGCACCAAAACCCCAAACAATCCACGTGTGATAGCGGGTGTTTCTCACACTGGCCTGCTGGACCCTCTGCTCTCTTTTCCTCTGTGAGATCAGGACAAGCAGGGACGTGACAACATTTATCCATTCTGCCTCTGTTGGGGGTTTGCATGGCTCTTGCGCAGGGGCTGACAGATGGATCAGCCAGCCTAAAGGCAGTGGGAAGAGATGAGAGGGAGAAAGAGGGAGGAGTGCCACTTTTCATCCTTTGACATACTGTATGACTCCCAAATTTGCCTCGCAACGTAACGTGGTGAAATGGCAAGTCTGCAACTCTAGCAGTGACTACAGTCACTCATGGTGATGGCATGTTTCACACACTTAAATTAAGCTGCTTGTTCTGTGAGTCTCCTCATTTTCGATCATACAGTTTGAGTAGAACAACATATCAGGAAAAGGCCAGAGTTAAAGCCTTTAACACCTCAATGTCATTAAGCCATTAAGTAACTGAAAATGAAGTATTTTTTTGTAGGAACCAGAAATAGAACCACAGATAATATTCAATAATACAAATGTTGCGTGTTTCTTACAACAGACAGTGATAGACATGTTGAGATGATTTCTTCTCCTACAGAAGAGGATGAGAAGAAAACATCACAAGTTGCCTGTTAATTCAGCCCTTAACATTTTTACTAATAATTTACAAACCACCAATAGGCTCTTAACATGAACACATTTTGGTCTGCCATGTTATAAAAAAACATATATTTTGATGTAATATTTACACCTCCAGCATTACACTTGAATCACCTCTGACCTTCAAAAGAAGCTGTAGAGCACATGAAATAAAATCCATTACAGTTTATAGCTAACTTCTTAGCCACTTGGGGGCACCACAAACAACATCAACACCATATGGAGTTGTGATGAGCCAACTATCACAAAATGTGTTGTTTTGACAGGTTTCTATTTTTACTCTATTGTAAATAAAAATATTGATTTCTTTACTTTCTAAATCCTCTGTGCACTGCCCATTTGTATTGTGTCCATCTTCTGTTTAGTGCTGAGCAGGTGTACGCCTGATTTTTAGAGCTTTTTGATTTAAACTGAATCAAACAGTAATGCTAAAGGCAGCGCAGCATGAAAATGCTCATTGGGTTGTTTTAAATTCCACATGTATTAGTTTCATGTTATATAAGTAATGAAATGGTAAACGTTATTTTGTTACGTTTCTTTGGAGAGTTATATAATTCCTGACAATAGGTCAACCCTTATTGTCATTTTTGTATTTGTATGGCAGCAACTTCTTCTAATCATCACAGCTGAATAAAGGTGAAGTAAACATCGGCCAAAATAAACTACTGTAATATACTGTATGGAAGTAGATCTGTGTCATTTATGGTTTGGACTTAGACAGATGATTCATGACACCAATGGAGTATCACTCGATTGGCTAGAATCAATTGCTATTCCTTGGATTCCCAGATGTTAAATATGATTTTTTTTGCATCTGAATTCCTACACTTCATATTTTGCATCTGAATTTGTGAACAATGAAATGAAAGATTATGAGTACATTGAAGAGTTGAATTCAGAGGCAAAACATGTAGATACTAAATTACAGTGTTTAAATATTTAGTGCTAGAAATTCAAGGCTATTTAATGTCTAAATCAGATGACAGATTTAGTAGCACAAAAGAGCTGCTCTGTATTTTAATGGCAGTGGGAAAAACTCTGAATATCAGTTTCTGTTTTGGGATATAATTGTTGTCTATTTACTTGTGATAAAAATCTGAAATCAGCAAAAAAAAACAAAGGAGAAAGAGTCAGATTTCTGTTTAAACACATGTTTATTAGAGAAAGGTCTTCACTTTTTATCTCTCATTCTCAATGACTCTGTGAATTATTTTACAAAGAGCTCCTTTCAAACAACACAGCAGTAAAAGAACCTGCAAGCAAAGTTGTACAGCTACCTATATGTGATATACTGATAAATAAAAACTCTTTCAGAAGCTTTACATACATATAATCGGGCAAGACGTATGAGATGACTACTACAGTAGCCGTTGAAATCCACATCTCTTATGTTAAGAGACACAAAATAACAATCTGAGAGAAAGAAACAACAAACACAAGCTCACATTGTTCCTCGGGATATTCAGTCTAACACTGTGAACAGGCAGGGACAGTAAATGTTACATTTGAGTGACACATCAGGATGGACTTCTGGATGCACAGCCTGCAGAGGAGTTATTGCCGTGTCACTAGATAAACATTTAAACTCTGAATTAAGGAACAAAGGGAGAACAGTCAACACTGACTAAGAATCACAAAATGATCATGGGATGTGTTTACACAATGTGAAGCTAATGTGGAAATTAAAACCTTCTTAAAAAACTGTTAGAAATCAACTTAGCTCCCATAAAAATGCTTTAAGATGCAGAGAAATTGATTAAAATGTCACTGATGGTTGATTTGAAACGCATGACTGCGTCTCATGCATTACCTCTGTGTCAAATGTTGAACAGGAGATACACTTCCACTGTGGATGTACTGTTAAAACAGGATCTATGCTGTGTACAGATAGTGACCGCTGTCAGAATAGATGCATTGGTGGCAACAAAAGTTTCACTGCTGTCATCTACCTGGAAACGATCGTTTATCTCATGACTTCATTTTTTCCTCTTCAAGGGTTCCATAGCCGTTCATCATGGCTAATTTGAGAAGGCCATTACTAGTCAACTCTTCCTTCAGTATGTCGTTCTTGACAGCAAACATCTGGCTGATTTCCATAAAGGTTTTGTTCTTGGTCTCAGGGATAATGAAGATGGTGTAGACGGCCACTCCCAAGCAGATCGCACAGAAGATCAGGTAACAGTAAGGACCTGTAGCGATCTGTAGGTGGAGGAAACTTTGTTACTTTGGGTAAAATAAATAAAAAATCAAACAAACAAATACTGCTCTATCTTTACAAAGTTTACACTGATCAATAAAAGCAAAAGAAGGGTTTGGAGATAAACTGTCATAGCTCAGATTATCTCAAACATAGACAACAGCTCACTGCAAGGAAATTTGACATCTTAGCAAAATGGGAAATAGGCAGGCATTGAAGAACAAAAAACAAATGAATCTGATGTAAAAAATGACTGGAGAACAGTGGACTACAAGTTGTATGTATAACTTAGGATCATTTTTAAAGCTCAGCCTGTAATTTCCAGATCTAAACATTTATGAACAACATATCAAATTACATTTTGTAGTAGAGGGATCACAGGAGTTGTGGTAGCCTGACAACCAACACAGTATTGAAATCCTGTTGCTTTAAGTTAACGTTATCATTTTTCATGCTATAGCCCCATTATGCTATGGCTAATGATGTTAGCTAACGTAAACTTTGAACAAACTTCTTACTGAGCTGTATCACCAGGTGTTCCCTGTGTTTCCCTCGAAAGAAAGTCAACAAATCAAAATGCAGCACACGTTTGAATTAAACTGAAGCTATCTCTGAGTTTGATTATTTTGGAAAAGCAATGGGGATCATTAAGTAGGCTACATATGATCTATATTAGCTGTGTTGAAGATATATTCAGGTGGAAAACTTCAACACATTGACTGATTAATTGACCAGTAAATAGTAAGTTATTTAGATAATTGGTTAGCCAGTTAGGTAGCTAGTCAGTCTTTCATTCAATCAGTCAGTCAGTTAGTTAACTAGTAAGTTAGATAGTTAGTTGATTAAGTTAGCTGGTCAATCAGACAATTTGCTAGTTAGTTAGCTAGTCAAACAACCAGCTAGTTAACTAGTTATTTAGCTAGTTGTTAAGCTAGTCAGTTTGTCAGTAGGTTTGCCAGTCAGCTAGTTAATTAGCTAGTCGGTTGACAGCTAGTCAGTCAGTCAGTCAGTCAATCAGTCTGCTAATTAACTAGTTATTCCACTAGTTGTTCAGCTAGTCAGTCAGTCAGTCAGTCAGTTAGTAAGATATTTGTTGTGTCTTTTGACTTGCTAGGTTGACAAAAAGTAGCTGATATAATGCTTATACCTTAGAATAACCAAACAATCTCAGTTTCTCATTATTAATGGGAGTCACTTTTATTCAGCCAACTTTAGGATAAAGAGTTCTAAATTCGTTGCACATCTTAATTACACATAATGACATAAGTTGCCCAAATTCAAGTTTACTCTGACCTCTAGGAAAGGAAAGACAAAGCCAATGGTGAAGTTGGACATCCAGTTGAGACATCCTGCCACCGTGTAGGCTGCTGGCCGGTGAGACTGCTTAAAGAGCTCAGCAGTGATCAGGAATGGCACACCAGCTACACAGAAAAGACAAAAACACAGTTTAATATTTTAAGAAAAGAACACATTTTGACAACAGCAACCACTCGATTCATTCCGTCATGGTTGGCTCCACGTTTCTTTCATCCATTGGTCTGCTCTAACTAGGCTTCCTGTCAGGCTGTCATAAAACAACTCACATTTAAACACTCAGTACTGCTGTAAGAACCTATTGGGTGTAGTGAAATTAACAACAGCGTCTTCATTCATCAATTAACTTATCAATATTCCCACTCTGGACTATTCTCTGGTAGTCATTCAAAGAAACAAAATGCAGTATAACAATTGATAAAGATTCATCAAGCACCAATGTTATGATACTACTGGTGTTTTTTTCTGCATGTACTTAATTAAATTCATTACTAATACGCCATGGTCAGAGCTTGACAATAGAGGACGATGTTTTTAACTTGGTCAAACTCCAAAACACCAAAAATGATAGCTAAGAAGAGCTTTAGCAACGTTTCATGAATTTGATATACAGAATCCATGAGTTTTACTCTTAGCCCAGAACAGATAATTCTTCATTGTTAAAAGTGAAAGCTATGAAGGAGAAATATGCATTAATACGCTCCACTGATGAGCTTTCCAAATGATGTCCTCATTATCTGTGCATGATAATTGCATAGAGGACGGTTTAATATTGTCAAACCAATAACTAAGGCATAATTTGTCAAGATCTGTGGTATGTATGGAGGGGAGGGAGGGGTCATTGTGCATGGAGGGGCTTTGTCTGAAAGAAACCGTATTCATCCCGGCTAGCTTATGAACAATGAGCCATTAAATGTCTAATTGCAGCAGCAGAAATCCTTGTCCGTGTGCAGAGCTATAGATTCTGTTGGCTTGACGAATGGCACTGTGTAAACCACATTCATTCTAATTCATCATCCTCGCAGGTCCACTCAACGCGGCTCCTAAAGTTGTAAACTATTGCCTCTTAATTCACTTCACTCATCCAGTGTACAAATGGCTGCGGGAATGGATGTAGTGTGGCACTTATGATTTCCTAATTTACAAGACTAATGAAATACAATATCTCTTCACAGTCAGGAGGAGCAGGGAGGGAGAGCAGCTGCTGTCTGGACTTCGTGCGTGCTGTTGTGCAACCCTCCAGCAGGGTGCAGTGTTATCTTACACACAGGCCAAAACAAGAGCCGCATGTATGGACTGGAGTCAGATTATATAAAAAAGAGGAGTTTGAGGTGCAGAGAAAAAAGATTTTACAGATTACCTGGACCTATGCAGAAGCCAGCAATTATTCCAACGACGCAGGCCACACTGATGTAGCGCATGAAGGACAGCTGTGTCTGTGATGGGTCAAACACAAGTCAAGAGTTGGAAACATTAAGAGACAATTGCAAAGTTTTTCTTGACTATTCACTTAACTTTGTTTAATATATTTTTTTACAGGACGAGTGCCATGCAGGGCTCCAGAACATTTATTTAATACAATATTTACTTTGTGATGTAATAATGCTAAACACATATGCAGTAGTTTTCCACATTCACTGGATTCACCACATTTTTTTAAACTAATAGTGTGGTAAATTTTTCTTTTTCGCTTAAAAAATATGGTTTATAATTTCACCACATCATCGACACATATCTTGCTTATGTAATCATATCTCTTGTTCTTTCCGGTCGTGAACAGATCCTTCCCTAATGTGGTTTCAGTGTAAATGACAGGGGACAAAATCCACAATCCTGCATCCCTGCAGAAGTGTATTAAAAAGTTCATACAAAGTTACTTTGAGGTTTCTTCTGTTTGAGTTGGACAAAGCCAATGGATAATTCAAACTTTCCTCTTCTGGTGACCACATTCCTCTGTGGTGGCACAGGGAAACACATGGAAAATAAACAAGGTAATACACTGCTAGAAAGAGAATCAATTCTGTTTATATCCACTTGGATTAACTCTGGCTGCCAAAGCCTTACTAAGCTTTAAAATACATTTTGCACACGTGGGGAATGGATTTTGTCCTAAACCCTTATATCAATATAAAAATGACAAGAGACTCCAACAATCAATGTTTGTTTCAGTGTTGATGCAAGTGACCGTTTCTTTTAACATTTGAATGCCAAAATAATAAAACCCACAGCTTTGGGTTTATGTAACTGATTTTGTGAATGTGGTAGTGTTCCCAATTTCATAACCTGCAGTTCAAAGTTTCATATTCCAAAAAAGAGCAGGGCAGGAGATGCAGCTGTACCTGAAAGAGGATAGACACTGTGATCCCACAACAGCAGAGTCCCATAAAAAGGAAGCCGCCGATCATCAGAGGTCGTCTGCCCAGACGCTCGATCGTGAAACACTTCAAAACAGACAAAGAGGAAACACAGATCAAGATGAGCTCAAAACTAATCGAATCATGAAGGAAAAAAAACAAATTCTTACATCTGACTATTAAAAATGTAGTCCATCATGTCTACTGGTTCAACCCAACAATAGAGGAAGTATTCTGTGTTTTTCTTTGGTGCAACACATAGTGCCCCAATTATTAGCCATTTGGTCTAATCTGGCAGATTCAAATCACACTGATGTTGATAAGTGAGCAAGTCCCTTAAGTAATGAATATCAATAAAGAATCTAATTGTCTCTTTTTCTCAAAGGACAAGCGGTACATACCACCGCAGTATTAAAAGACCTTTTTCAAAGCAGAATTTACGACAGTAAGAGCAGACTGTATTCACAAGGATTGCTTCTTTAATTATTGCAATAAGCTAGCATCCATGACACCAGTATCTGGAATTAGCTTGCCTGGAAAACAGTAGTTGTTTTGAATGTAATCAATTTCAGTTGAGTATTTCGACCAGTGAAAGGTCAAAATGTCTGCTGTGAGAAAGGTCTGTCACCTGATCAATTGTGTAACAGCCTTTATATTATCCTCAGTCATCCACAACCCAAAAGTAACTCATACAGATCATTAAAAACCTTAAACAATGATACAATAAAATAACAATCTTTATGAAAAGAAACAGGTCATTAATGACTACATGAACCGTCCATTTAAGGGTTTAAGTTCAGTCGGTGAAGAGTTAAAACCAAGCAAATCCAAAGGGATTGAGATATAAATTGAGAAAGATTGTTTTCACTTGGCAAAAACATTTCTACTGAATCTTCAATTCACTTTTTTTTTAAATATGGTAACTAACTAGTCTGTCTTTAACATTTACAAAATACACTTTTGAGTCACACGATTAATAAGCAAAGCCATATTTGCATAATGTATTTTTTTTATGTTGTGTTTATTTTACAGTTGGAATTCCCCCAAAGATGATACATTTTTCTGTAAGTAAGCTCTTTCTCACAAGGTAGGGTTTTTATTTTTACTTGATTGATGTCTTAAAGGGCCGTCACTTAAGTTGTAGTTTGAATTATGCTGATGTAGCTCTAAACAACAAATGTTTATTTCATCATGAAACAATATTTCAGTGATTTTCAATATAAAATGAAAACAACAAATTCAAAAAGTCAGTTTCTGTCTAAATGCAACCAAAAGATGTTGCAATGATATAGAAGTGACGAGGAAGAAAATCTGCTAATCAACTGGCTGTTTGAGCACCATTAAAATACGTTCATGAAGTCATGACAAAATGATGTCATCTTTAAGAAGTGATCATTAGTACTCACCCCGAGCATCCCAGAGATGACCTCAATGGCACCAGTTCCCACTGTGGTGTACTGAATGTAAGGGTCTGGGATTCCTGCGTTCTTAAATATTTCATTGGTGTAGAACCAGATCTGAAATGGACAGTTACATGAAGTTTTATTGATGTGGTCAATTTGAAGTCACAAACACAGACAGATTGTTTGAGACTCAAATGTCTGATTTTTTGAGGACACTTATTTGGTGTTTCCACGTGATTCATCATTGTGATCATTATCATACCGTCAACCATCACTCATGCATTTGAGCTACAGCGCTTCATCAGTATGGACTTCTGACAAGAGCTCCCCTTGAAATTAATTTGTGTTTTCTCATTAATCACACTTTGCTGATGCAACATCCATCATTGATGAGGTGTGGACACGATCGTAATTGGTGGGGTAAAATGCTGTCTTGTTGATTTAGTAACTATGCATATACAATTTCATCACCATTGCAGCACTGACATTTTTTACACACGTGTCCTTTATCAGAGCAGAAAAAACAAACATTAACACATTTGACAAAGCACAAGAAATGGCACCAGATTAATTGTTTTCTAAATAATATAACTTGAAACTGAAATTATATACGATTTAGCTGAAATCTACCTCAAATGCGGTTTTATTTTTCATAATCAAATACACTTGTGCATTTCAACATACACACAACCAATAAGACAGTGTTGACTCTCAGGTTTATTTACAGCCATAACTGTTAGGAATAAGTATTTTGTTTTTCAGTGCTCTATCTTTACCCGTTCATTCATCTAATTCTAGAAAGCCGCTGTAAGCAGAGCAGCTCTGGCACATTTCCCTCTGGTCCTCCTTCAGTTCATCAAGGCCAAACCCAAGCTGTTCCGGACCTGTCCAATGATGTCCCTTTGGTGCATCTGGGTGTACAACAAGGTCCTCTCCCACTTACACAGCCAGAGGGAAGCACCTTAAGGCCCCACATGCACCTATCTGAATCAACTACTCTGAATCCTCCAAACTCCAAGGTCTTCCTGGATCATTTAGCTCCTCGCCCAGTTTGAGTGCACGTTCTGTAATTGAAATCAGTTCTACCTATAGGTGATGGATTAATCAGGAGTCTGGGATCTTTATTTCTATAGTAATTGAACAAAAGCTACCTGACAGAGGCTTTCATCTGTATTATTTAGCTTGATTTGTTAAACAAAAACTCCTCCACCTTAACCGTAAGCAAGGAGGAGGAAAGGGATCTTAAAGACTCGATCACTGATCATGTGTACCATAAATCACAGTTTTTTAATGTTAGTGTACTAACCGTGAAAATGACATCATCATCTGCAAAAGGACAGAGATGTGACTGTCTTGACTTACTATAAGATCACTGAACCTGCTCAAACATCCACAATTCTGTCTTTATCTAGCTTGTAACATCATGATGAGTCCACAATCATCTGTCAAATGAGTCAATAGCTACAAATAAAGTAACAAAGTTTGGTTTTTCTTAGACATTGACTCGTTTCCACATTAATAAAACCCTGCTGATTTTATTTTTGTCAAGCTTTTAATCAATTCATCCAGTCTTTTCCCCTTGTTTCATGGATGGTTACCTGTTTTAGCCCTACTGTAAAGTGACTTTAAGAGAATAAAATTATGTATAAAAATGTAAATTATATATATTTGCTGTATGAATACCTGAAAAGTTAATGCAGGCATGTGCAATGTGTTGCCAAAGTACTGAGATGAAGTTTACAGTAGGAACCAGAGAGAAAATGTGCAACACACAGCGATAATAAAACAAATAGTGTGCTGATGTGACACCAGTCAGATGTGGGGACTTCATATGATGTAGCCTCGTGTAAGTTTACACTAACACAGTGGACAAGGAGATAATGAAGGTTGTTCCTATTGCTCCCTGCTTAATCACTCAGAGCTGCATGTGGGATTGTGATGTATGGACAGGAGGAGGTGCAGATGGGTAGAACACAGCTGGGCACGACATCAGTTAGAGCTCTCACTTTCAATATTACAACTGTACAGTCATAGCCACACCTAAAATATGAGCACAAGAGCACAAAGACAAAAATGGAATTGATGCTTTTCACACTCACTGCGTCAATTCCGGACAGCTGCATGCCGATGTTGACCACTGAAATGGTGATGACCTGCCAGCGAACACAGCGGTCTGCGAGCAGGCCGCGGACGGAGAGGGTTTGAACTGAGGACAGAGAGCGCTGCTCCTCCTGCATCTCCTCAACCTCTGTCTGGATGTTGCCTTTAGTACGGAACCACTTTAGGGCTAAAAGGACAGAGAAAAACTTTAGATTTTACCCACCCTGTCTCCAACATTGACTTAAAATTCATGAGGAAACTAAAGCTATGAAATCAAATCTCTTCAAAAAACAGTGAGATAAGTTGAGGCAGCCATGCAAACACTCAGAATATGCAGATAACTCGACATACAGTCAGAAAACCTGCAACACAGAGTAGCAACACAAAGCTTTCCATGACCTAAAGTGTATTATCTGAAACCAAATGATCAAAAAATATAATATCAACAAAGGAATATTGTTTACAAAGATGAATAAGGTATCTCAAATTCAAGGTTTAAGTGAAGTTTAAAGTAGGCAAACATTACAACTTAACCTTAAAGTGGGCTGAATCCATTCAAATGACAATCTAACCTGTATATTAATAACACAAACTTTAACAATGTGACCTTTATTTCATGATCTTTGATTAATGATCAATTCTGTCAAACTGTAAAGCATGTGATTAAAAACATTACTCCGCTTCTAACCTGCGATGGTGGCATGAACATTTCCCTTCTCTATCAACAGGTACCGTGGACTCTCTGGAAACCATGGCAACAGCATCAACTGGACCAAAGTTGGAAACACTATCAGGGAAAGGAGCAGAGGCCAGTGTTTTTCCTGTGTTGGGGGGAAAAAAACAACACCTATTTAAAACTCAACTGAATTTATCAATCAGCAAGTTCAACGTTTAAAGCCTCCATCTACAATAACCTGAAAGACAGTCATTAGGATGCAGCTAGAGGATGACGGGGATTAAACCAAAACACTGTTTGTTTAACATAATTTCTCTCTCCAGCCGTCCTTTTAAGAGCCTACTTAGACTTCATTGGCTGCTCATGCCAAACTGAAATGAGATGGTCTACTCTACTATTTCTCACAGTTTGGTGCTAACACAGTGAAACGCTGTCTGCGTTGTAAGATTTGGGTATTCAGCAGATGGCTGTTCAACAACATGAGTCTGGTGTTGCTCGACGTTTCTGCCTGTTAAAAAGCAGTTGTTCTTTTCCACTGTGTGTGTTACTTTGCTGTTGCTTTGTGATGTGTGCAGATTAACATTGGGTCTTTGTAGATAATATAACAGAGAGTAAGGTCTTTTACCTAAAGAGTCTTGAGAACATGTGTAAGGAATTGGCACTATACAAATAAAGACTGGTTAATTAATTGATTGATTTGACACATGTATACAAGAAGTAGCTTGATTCTGCGGCTTTATTTGTTGGGACATGTTATATGACTAAACATAAGCGATGTGGTATAAGTAGCTCTTGGCCACTTACATCTTTTCAAAGCAGCTTAAAGTTGAATAAAGAGGGGAGACCAACTGTTTTAAGTGATAACTTATAACTTAGGCTAAAACTTTGCGATGGTTTATTTGAATACACTGATACACTTAAAATTGTTCTTAGCTCAGATCTAAGTAAAATATTTGATGTGTTTCTTTCAAGTAACAAAAGGACTAGTTATATCAGGGACAGAGAAAAGATGACAAATATTTATCCGATTCAGGAGGAATCTGTCCTCACTTAGACTGGAGCAGCATCGGTCCAGAGATGGGAGAATTTATCTACAAGCATGTGAGACCTGAGTAGCGATTAAAAGCTGTAGTACCTTTCCCAGAAGCTCATGCAGTCCCAGAACCTGAGCACAGAAGACTCCGAGACAAATGTGAATGCTGGGAACCAGGCCAAGAAAACCTCGAAGGTTCTTTGGGGCAATCTCACCGAGGTACATGGGCACCACACTGAGAGAGATACCTGTTGTTTTTTTTAAAGGTGGAGATTGAAATGAACAAAGATAAGCCCCACCTAATCATTGTTAAAGATCAACAAAGTAACTTTCCTTCATACGTCAATATGTCTCCCTAAGCTCATAGTTTAGTGTCTTAGGATAAGCAGCTTACTATTAAGTTGTAATACGGAGACTGAAAATCCACAGAATAAGAGAATTAAGTAGGAAAAGGCACTAATGAACAAAATCAAGACATAAGAAGCTCTTTCGAGTAAAGGATCACAATTTCCAGTAATACAACTGCAAAGAGCAAAACGCACGTGAAGCAACTCTGCATGTTTGCAACAACAATGGACACATGTTACTCATTTCAGCCTGTACATAGCAGCAAAATATCACTCACAACATTGTTATTAATTCATGATTTCAGGAAACAGGCATGCCTACCTGAGTGTACTCCTACAATGAAGCGTCCAAGAATGACCATCACAGGCATCCTGCACCCTCTGCTGAAGCCCATTAGAGCTGCTCCTATAAACACCAGCACCGAGGCTCTCACCAGCGTCCCTTTCCTGTTTGGACACACAGTGATCCGTCTTTACTCATCTTCCTTCCATGATTTGGTTTCACACCCAAAAATGTACACACACAAGAACACACACACACACTGACCTTCCATATTTGGTAACAAGTTTGCCCACCAGCAGGGCCCCGCACATCCCGCCAATAGCAAAGATGGACACGGTGAGGGAGTACAAGACGGTGAGGAGCTCCTCGTCTACAGTCCAGTCGTAATTTTCCACCAGCGTCTCATTGTAGAAGTCTTTGATGTACTGGAGGAAGAAAGGTGAAATAAAGTTAACATATATTCTTCAGCAATAAAAAAGATCAGCACAATCATAACAATATCAGCCTATGCTCGACAAAAAACATGCAGATGTTGCCACCTGTTATGCCCCTTTTCCAAATAGCCTATTTCCCCTCATCTTCTTTGTCTTTACAGAATAGTAACTTTCCTTGCAGAATGTCCTATACGTGTTCGAACAGAATACTTCAAAGAGAGACAATAATTAAAAAACAACTATATAAAAACTCAAAATGACGCACAGCGAAAACTAGAGGCCTGAAATAAGATTCTGTGGTAAACTACAGAAAAAATCCAAATATCAACAATAATACTGGAAAAGAACAATAGGCTGCACCGGGGGATGTATCAAAGAGAGTATACCCACTTCTTCAGGTAACACCATACCACTGCATACAACAAACATGATAAAAACAAACATTAAAGAGTCTCAAAACAATTTAGAAACAACAAGACATTCAAATACTAAATCAAGGCCAATAGACAGGGGGAAAGGATCGGGTCGTGGGGACGGAGGGAAGCGTTGCACTGAAGGGAAAGGTTTGTTTTGGCTTGACAGACAGGTGCTAAAGTCCGACATCAACTGGGCATTTACTCTGGAAGTCAAATACTACACCTTTAATTTGACAAAAAAACTCTGACATCCTGGTACAGTTGAAGACACACTGTTCATTATCTCAGCACATGCAGGAAACTGTAAAACCTGGCAGTCAGTGAAATGGTCTCATAAACAGCTGATCGGTTTAATAGTCACACATGTTCATTAACACCGTCCTGGTGGCTTTACTAGTTCAGACTGAACACAAAGCTGCTTTTTACAAGAGAAGTCCTTGACACATCATGCAGGCATGCAGGTGTGGATTAGCAATACCAATAATAATCCAATATTGATCTGTTTGAGGTTTTAATTGCCCTATTGCCAAATATTATTCTGTTATTAAGACGGGGTTGACCCGTTCAAAAAGAAAACAGCAAAACAGAAAGAGCTTTTAGAGTGATGTTTGTTGGTGAAACCTCGACATGGACGGTGGGAAAGTTGAACAGACAAAGATAGTTAGATACAGCAACATACCAAGCAAGACCTTGAATTCTGCAACGACACAGCAGTAGTTGCATTGTTTTCACTTTTAGTCTGATCTTTTACTACAATAAGTTAATGTTACAAACATAACATTTTCATTTTCACTTATAGTTAAGTAACGTGTGGTTGTATTCTCATTTTACCTCACATTAATTTAACAAATCAGTTCCATGCAGTGAAAAAGTTATTTGATTAAAATCAGAAGAAAAGGCAAAAAAAGCTTATTTCCCTCCCCTTCTTCTTTGGGGGCATGCGGTAAATCAGCAAAAAGTAAAAAAGTAGAGTGAAGAAGAAACAGGTGAAAAGATCTGAAAAGTGCTACTTTACTCGTGCAACATTGTGCCTTTGTGACGTGTTCCTGCTCAGAATAAAGACTTTTAGAAGTATAAAGAAGTCGTAGATTAAAAACACATGAAAAGATCGCCACTCAAAAGTGGTAATTTCCTGCCTAATGTAAGCCGATGAAAAGGTTTTCTGATAAAGTTTTGGAAGTACGAGACACTAAAACCAGGTCACTGGTTCTTGAAATGACCGATACAAATCTCTCCAACCATTGAAGCCTCTTCACAGCCAGCTATCCTCCCCCACACCTCAAATCTGATTTGAAGCACGCTTGAGTAACTCATGTCAGATGACACACAGCACTTGACAGTGAATCCAACAAAAGGCACTGAAGTCACATGCTTAAAGGATTCACCTCACCACATTAGTGCTATATGGAAAATGTGCGTGAATGAGCAATTGTCTACAACTGAACTTTTGGAAAATGGATACTGGTGAACAACCGGATTTGATTTTTTTTAAAAAGTTTTAAGCAGTTAAAGTGATGTCATAGTTAACCTTAACAACACTTAATATTTATTTTTCATAAACCAGGCAGCCAATCAAAATGAATGACAATATCACTGTATGCCAACAATCAAAGTATCGTCTTTAAAGGTGATTATAAAAGATCAATGTTGTGTTCATAACTGAATTTACCCACTCAAAGCAGAGAAGTTCAGATTATGCATGATTTATGCAGTTTGATATTTCTAGCAACTCCCTGTTCATCATCCTGCCAAATGTTTGATAAAAAGTTAAATCACTTATGTCTATAGACCTTCTTTGAGTTGGGTATTCATTCGCTTAGCATGGGACTGAGAGCAGGGGTAGCAGCTAGCATGGCTGCTAACAAGAAACTGATGCAGTGTGTCATTCCCCATAAAACGATACGTCTTTTATTTATGTCTCTGATTTAGCACAAAAAAGACACTGCAAAAAATCAAATCTAAAAAAGTGTCATTGTAAGACATGTCTTTGTAAAACCTCCCATCGAAGGCCTTGAAAATGAAGGACTGAATTTTTTGTAAAAAGTAAAAAATATCTGACACCGCAGCAAGCAATTTTACCTGTATCTTGAAGTAAGATGTACTAACTCATTTAGATATATCCAGCTCATTTCAAGACACAGCAAGTCAAATGTGCTTGCTGAATTGGTAGATATTATTACTTATTTCAAGAAATTTATGGGGACTTTCCAGGTGAATCTGGCTAATAATAAGTCAAATGAGTTCAATTGTATTTGAAACAAAAACAAACATTGTGAATATTTTAGTTTTAGCAGTGCAAAAAATAATTGTTCAAATAACTTAAAAAAGATTGATTTAAAATTTTGATTGAACCTTGACTTAATGGTTACAAGAAAAGCACACAATATCTGTCTTATATCTCTTGACTTTTTTTTTAAACAGCCCATTCACTGAAGGATTCTCTTCCATTTACTTCCATGGTGTAATGAGTGACAGGTGTCCTCGCATGTCCCCACAGACCACCGACTTTTGACCATGACACAATTGTAGCATCACAACTGTCGAGGTGATAAGAAACTAACTTAACTAGGTTCTGTCAGAAATTTCTCTCCCTTGAGAATAATGCATTTGCCGCCAATGCATAGCTGTAAAGCTTAGCTAAGCTAATTGTCTCTTTGCTCCATGCAGCTCTGTACTTTACTCATTGACACAAGTGTTCATCTGTCACCTACTTACTGGCAAGAAAGGAAAGAAGCAAATGTACCCAAATGCCCTAAAAAACCATTATAAATAATTCTTGCTCTGTTGGCCCCACAGTGGTTGAACCATAAACCAACTCATTAACTAATGTATGCTAACATGTTCCCCAAAGTCAATCCGAGGTCTGGGAGGTAATTGGGTTTAGAACAACAGCTAAGAAACATAAGAATTCTCTATGTAATTCAAAATATGATATGAGTACCACTGGTGGTACGAGCGTTCTCTCCTGTGGTACAGTGGGAGTCTCTTATATGGTTTGCTCTTTTAAAAAATAAAAGTTTATAAAATAAAAAATTTCCAAACGCGAAATGCTTGAAAAGAAAGTAGGTCGGAAACTGAAACTGAAGTCAATGATAGTGAACCCAGCACAAGTGCAAAAGTCGACATTAGCAGTGCCAGTGACGCTACTAGCAACAAAACGATGCAAAACAGTAAGAGAATAAGACTCGAGTCACATCCAGTTTGGATTCTTTTGAAGTGGCACAGAGAATGAGCCCTGGGCTGTAGAGCATTGTGTGCAGTCACTAATAAATAATCCTAATAATGTAAACTGTATGTGTAGTTAAAACAGCCCTAAGCTACTGTATTGCAGTGTTGGCTATAATAGTGGTACTTGGAGAGCCAAATATTTTCTGTGTTGGTACTTTTTGTGAAAAGTTGGAGGACCACTGCTTTAGTACCTTCAAACCACAGATACCAAGCCTCTTGATAAATCGTCTTTTTGGTATTTTTATCAAAAATAAGTAAAAACATTGAAAAGGTTATGTCTTTCACCGAGGATAGACAAAGGAAGAGAAAAAAGGACTTAAGAAATGTCCTAAGTATCTCATGAAGCTCTGAGGAGACCTCAAAAAGCAGCAGGTGCAGCTCTCTACATGTAACTCTCTCATGAGAAACTGAACACTATGCCAGTGAGATGTAGCACTGTGGCTAACATGTATCAATGTAGGGCAGTCCATGGCCAAACAGGAATGGTTTACATTTTAGTCACTGCACCGGAGCACATTGATCACTTGAGAAACATAGTGGAGCACATGATGGATAAAAACTACAGAACATTGATGCCATGGTCAGGCACATCTCTACATCTGATACACAAAGCCACATGAGCTCACATGACAATGAAATATAATCAGACCTCAACGGTTCAATTAACGTTCAAAAATTCACCCAGAATCATCTCAGATAACAAGCGAGTCTCTTTCATTCATTCTGGGAATAGTTGGGGAATAGTGGAGATGTCTGAAAGTAATTTAAATTCAGATCAAAGCAATGAGAGCGATGGTTATTAGATGATAAGATTTGACAATGTTGGTGATGATGATGAAGTGTCACAAACCTGTGCCGGAGAGTTGACGACTGCCAAATTGTAGCCGTAGAGCATGGAGCTTCCAAATGAGGACAGAAAAGCCACTGCCAGCAATGACTTTGTAAGATGCTGGAGGAAAGATCGAAAAGAAAAAAAAAGTTTAAATGGCACCAAAACTACACACTAACATTTTTCACACTCTGCCTTTTACAACATTTAAAGATCTGGAAGAAACATCTGGACCAATTTCACATTATTTCACAGACAACAGTTATGAACTCCAGAAACAGTGTTAGCTTTAAACTGCTCGTCTTTGAAAGGATTTTTTAACTTTATAAGTCCATTGGAGTTTTCCATAGACAGAGGCAGCATGTAAACAAATACCTCAGATGTACATGAAAACAGTGAGCGGCTTTAGAGCTTAAAGTCCTACTTTAAAGTTTAAAGCTAGGTATTCCAAACACATGAGGCCTTTGGTTGTTTTCGTGGCAACTCAGCAAAAAGAAAATCACTCAAACTTAATTATCAAAACTAATAGACTAGTTAAAAATAAATATTGAGGTTTTGTCAGGTCTATTTTCTGCATCTCTAAACAGCCTTTAAGAAAGTTAGCTCACGCTGTAACAACATTAATAGCAGCATTATTATTACATGACATTAAAGTTGCATATGAGCCTGTGATCTGTGGATTTTGCAGCAGAGCTGAACAGGCAGAAAGCAGCACGTGACTTAATCAGAAGACGTGATGCAGGCCTGTTCACTGTACTAGAAACCTATTTAGCTCTGGATTAGGCACTTTGAATGAGCTCAACAAATCTACTGTAGTTTGCAGATTTGGTGAAGCAACTGTGTTACAGTTTGAGAAAGGACTTTTTCAATAGAGATTGTAGAGGTCAAATGAGGTATCTAATGTTACATCCAAAGACACGTACACGAGCCCCCTTTCAGTTTTTAAAGGGATGGAGGCATTATACTTTGTGAAATGGCCTGGAGCTACCGTCTTAACATTTTTATTCACACAAACTGAGTAAAGGAACTTCAGATGGATTATAACATGACTTGAAGGTCCATATGTTTGGCTGGAAAACTGCTAGCCTCAAAAATGATTACATTTTAACCAAACGGATTACAACTCTGATCATCTGAGTCAAGTAAGGGTTTACAAAGACCCCCTTTCTCACATATCATGGAGCTGAAAGAATCCACTCCGGATGTTTAAGTGACAGAAACAAGAGCACATAGAGGAGGACCCCTCTGCTCTGTCTGAACAATAACAGCATAGATGCTTAAATAAACCCAATTTCATCTTTAACGGCCTGGTGGAGACAGTTAGACTGCTTATGTGAAGGAGGCTCACAGCAGACAATGCTGCCCAGTCTGCATTCAATTTAAGGTCATTATCAGATGTGCAGCTCTTCACATGTTGCATTTCTTGAGTCAAAGCTTTGGGAAGTTTGAGACTTTCAAAATACTACTTTGGTATTTTTGTTAGTATGACTTTTATTAAGTTATTAAAGCTGATTAGGACTTGTACTATAGCTGTGAAATCTCACTGAAATATGGCTGTGAACCAGGGGGGTTGTCATATTTCCATGCAGCCTCTGGTATGTGATCCTGAAAAGTTGTGGACATTTTTAAAATATATATAGGTCGGCTATTCACTGGACCACAGTAGGCTTTTCTGACAGCACTACAAACAAGAAAGTCACTGGTTGGGTTAAATCGAGGTTATGTCAAGAGGAGCTAAAAAAAGAAATCAAATGATTGAAAAGTCGGCTTATTTTAGAACTACTCAAAGTGGAGAGCTGATAAACATTTCAATCATCAAATCTCAAATCAACACTCACCGTGCTGAACGTTGCAGCTTTTTCTACTAATAGTTCCTCCGCCATTTATGTCAAAAGTTATTAATCCCCGTATGTGCTCTGCCTGTTTGAGTCGAGGAAAAGCTCCAATGCACAACTTTTCTCATAACTCACTTCTCTAAGCATCTCTATTTGTAGTTCTCAGCCATGCGCGTGAGGCGGGGAGGAGGCTTATGCCGGATTTCGCCTGAACAGGAACCGGCACCTCCCAGATCGGGAACGGGACCATTCGATTGGATCCAGCACCACAAAAACGTTGGTGCAATATTTAATGTCATCTGGTCCGACATTTTTTTTTTTTTATTTGCATAACTGGGAATCTCATTTGTTTGAAAGAGGGAGAGAGCGAGAGGTCAGGTCATGTAGGGATGCCTGAAGCGGGAGTTTTGTTAACTTTACGAGAGCTCAGGTGATGTGTTATTGAATGCGATTTTGGCCAGGTCGAGGGATCAGTGGTTGTTTTTATGGGCTGTTTTGTCCGAATCTACAGGAAGACGTTTTAATGTTATTCTCTGCTGTGCTGCTGTGTAATATTGATAATTATAAAGAGTGATGAGTGTGGTGATGGAATTGTTGCTGTTTCTGAAGGGACACGGAAGTCATGCACAATTAAAACCATCAGCTTATTTATAAAATGTAGCTTACAAACTAATAGCTCCTGCAGAGTGCAGGCCTGCAACTCACTTTCATAGCGTTGCGCAAACGCTGAAATGTCTCTTGAGAGGTTTTCAACATAATCAAATACGTTTGATCATCCTGTTTGACATATCAGCAAAACTAGATGTTGCCCTAGATTTTGAAGTTTTAGTTTATTATGATTCTAATAACTACAGAACAACCCCTGAAAGGGAGAGCGAGTTGTTACAGACGAGCGAGAGTGAGCGAGTGAGTGTGTGTGCCATTACGCACAGAAGAGAGACTTGAAACTTTGCGCACAGAGCTGGAGGGATATGAAACAGAAACGTAAATCTACCATCTGCTCTAAAGTAATTGAGTCTACCAGAGAAGATTGTGACGGCACACAGTAGACTTGTCTCTGTTAACAGATTGATGCTGTCCAAACAGCTCCCACGTGCGATGAGTGCGTGCGCACTAATCGCACAAATATTTACAGTCTATGGTGCGCATTGATGTCTGCGCGTCCGCTCGTCACCCTCACTGCTCTAGTTATTTTGAACTTTAAACTGATGACAGGTCGGTGGGAATTTTAATGTGAGGCTGGCTGGCTGTTGAAGTTTGAAATGTTCTAATCATGAAATGTTAATAAGTAGCCTATTACTAATAATTATTAACAAACCAGATGATTTAAATTAATAAATAATATATGACTTCGCGAAACACATAGAATTACGTCATCATATAGAATGACTTACAGATAACGTCATTAAGAGAGAGCGCGAGGGAAACGGATGCACACAGTAATTGCATGCACTTCTCTTTAGTTCATTTTGAGAGATTATTGTGAATACTCCGGGGTGCCCGCCAGGCCGGAACAGCACCCTTTCTATGCTCTGGGAACTCAGGGATTTAAAAATCCACTGCTTGCAGTGTTGACGGATAGAATTAACAAGCTTGTCAAACTCCCAGCCCCCAATCACCGTATAGTGCTGATCAGTACAGACTCAGCCCTGATCGTTATCCTCGGTCCATCAGCGATCACATGAGCCAAGTGGGCTCACCCTGCGTCCCGAAGTGCCTGCAGTTGTTATTAAACAGCCTATGACTAACTGTATCAAGGGGCGGTAAAAGAATAAGTGTTCCCTGGTTCGGACAGGGGCACCTTCACACTGAGAGGTGGGGTATCTCAGCACTTTTATTGCTCAATTATTTTATATGTAGATTTAGGATAATTAGAGATCAAATTTGATAAACTAACTGAATATAAAAACTTTGATGACCTTATTAGCCTATTTGATGTGTTTTACGCTACACATATTCCTTAAAGGAATGAACACAAACAGGCTGAAAATATGAAGTTACTTAGGTTCAAAATGTAATGGTGAATTTCTGCTCAGATAAATGAGTTATTGTATGACTCATGAAAGAATGAAACATACATAAATCAGTAACTATATGATTATCATAGTATAATATATGAATTGTTACGAATGTTTGTATTAAGTGATTAATTCACCACTGACTTATGTTATTAATTAATACTGTTAATTAATGTGTTAATTAACAGAATGAGCCAAAGCTATGGATTTCAACTGGGATGCCCCATGTACTTCATAATTACTTAATGATTGTTCCCCACCAAGTAAAGTCACAACATTATTCATTAATCATTGGCTAATGATGAATTCAAACAAATGACAACATTAGTTTGAAAAAAAGTTATTTAATTAACATTGGTTTTGCAACAGTTTTCAAATGCCTTCAACAGAGAAACAAAAACAGGTAGAATCCTTGAAGTTTGGAAGAAGACAAGTGAATTAATCTTCAAATGAAATGAGAGACAGCGTAAGGTTCAGGTTCAGGCTGTTGTGTCTTTTGCTGCCTCCCGAATAAAGGCACTGAAAACAACAACAAAAAACAAAAATCAATATATCACTGAATGCATGGCTTAATTCTTCATGAGTCATTCATCAACTCGTGATTATCTGGGAGTTAATTCACCATCAATACATGCAAATGAGCGGAACAGTATAAGCTCTGATTGGAGGACTCACATGGGTGACAAAAGACTGCTTGTAAGTTTATATCAGACCACAATGATGTCTTGGAAATACTTTGACTGATAAATGAAATAATAAAGAGTAATTCATATCAGGTCTCAGTGAGTTCTCTGTTTGCTTATAAATGATTGGATTCCCTCACGATTGCAATCAAAATCAAAAGTAGTTACTCCAGCCTCTAAGAGAGCCAATGCACGTACAGTACCTTATTTCCACCTAAAGGGTTTTCCACTTTTGGCATCTAAGTTAGCAGTGCTCTCATATGGAAGGCTAATATTTGTTTAAAAATAATTTGTGCCTAATGCAAACTGAGCTGTTACATTATTTACTCATGATTGGTGGGAGTGTCAATGACTTAAAAACACTCATTCTTAAGGTAACAACTTCCTGCAAGCTTTTATTTTGTTTGTGCCATTTTAATACTAAGGGTGTTTTGGTATTGACCTGGCGGAAATGGAGATTTCACAACGAAAAGTGTTTGAATTGACATATACACAAAGGAAACAGGTAAATTGACCGGAGCAGAGAACGAGAGGAAAGAAACTTCTGGTAGCTGGCACTGTTTATGGCCATCCCACAACAAATTCTTGACTTCTTGTTGCAGGAGTCCGATTTGGAAAAAAACTACCATCACTAAACTGTAGACCATGTAAGGTCTCTGAAGCTAGTGCTGCCCCCTTCCCAGTTTATCCATTGCGCCCATTTGTCCTAAATGTCCTTTCAACCTGGGGTTACCAGGAGCTTGATCAACATTCAACATCAGTTCCAACAGGCCACAGACAGAGTCCCCATACTATATTAGCTCTTCCCATTCTCTGTTCAACATAGGCCCTTGTAACACCATAACTTTTTTGACTGGTATTCTCCTCTCTGAAAACAAACTCACAACACATTTTCCTGTGGTGGATTAGTTCTCAAACATACTTCTTCAAACAAGTGCCATATAGCAGAAAGCTCCTCCCTCATTTTTTTGTTTGTTTATTGTTGCCTTATACTAAAATTAATGTGCCAGTGTTTCTTCTCCTCCTAAGTTTAATGTAGGTTTTTGAATTTAGAACCATAAGAAATTACTAACATTGCCTCATTCAAACTTATTCTCCCTCCTGCTATTTCCTGCTCCTGTCCCCCGCAACAACCTCTGATACAAAACCAATAAAACATTAGACCTGTGCTCCAAACTTTAACCCAACAAGACTTCAAGTGACTATACTTTTATCACTATAATTTACCTTGGCCTTCAAGCTGCTCTAGTGTAAAAAAATCAATGAAACAAGACAAGAAAGGCTCGAGAAACACTGTGCAATAGACATTACATTTTGAGCATCTAAGTGTGACATATGAATTATAGTTGATGGTTGTACTCAGATAACCCTATAAGGAAAAATCTTTATTTGTTGTATTACTTGAAAAAAAATTGTTGTCTAACTCTAACCCTGTTTGCTAGTTGTGTACTTACTCTTCCATCATAAAGGACTGTTTTCAATCTATTTCCTGCTTTATCAGACGCAAATGAAAGCTAAAATACTTCATATGTCTTTTTTTATAGTACAATGGTGCTCCTTTCATCTCTTTAAACTGCATAGTTGGATATTTCTATTCACCTAGGGACAGAAAAAGCTGTAAACACAATACTGTAATCTCCATTCAAAGTTGTTGTGGTAGCAACAATACCTCATAGTGGTAGCTGCCCATTGACTTTCATTTGGTTTCATGCTTAAATCTTCATGGGGAAGGTACTGTATTTCCACTTTTTTTTAAGCTGTCTTCACCAACTCCTGAGTAAAATACATCTGGCTCTTCAGCTGCCACATATTCCAGCATTGTCATGCCCATTAAAACCAGTAACTGGACTCCTGTTCAAACAGGTATGTTAACTGATTTTGCAAGGAATCAACAAAGTCAGCAGACCTTTAAGAACCACGGGTCTTAAGCATGCATGGCACGATCAGAACATTTACCAGTTATCCAGCGTCCAGGTTGGCAGCAGAGGTAAGGGGCTCAATATTTTACTTGTTGATGGGAAATAGCTTTCTAAGGCAACATCCAGAACCTCTGCTTTATCCACATTGACCTATAAAGACTTTAAATCCTTTAGATCCGTATGTGAAAGAAAATACCATAAAGGCCTCAAAGATTCTGAGAAAGGTAAAGTTGTATATCATCTGCATATAGATGATTTGTTATAATAAACTGTTGCATTATGTTCTGATATGTGCTTTTTTATTCATTTCATCCTTCTTTGACAAAGATGCCCTCTACATTTGGAAAACCAGTGAGGCTCATGTGACTCTTTGGATTCTGGGTAGTTATTTCTCTGCATAACTCATATCCCTTCACACAGCTTTCCCACAGTACAGGCTAGATATCCAAATTGCACATCTTTGCATCACAAGGTCATTCTCCCACCCTTCATGCCTCTTCTACCATCCCCAGTCTCTGACTGTATCTGCTCATTAACACAATGATTAGGAGAATAACCAGAGAGAGGCCTCCATGTTGGCAAATATTACTCTGTGAAAAGAAATGACTCACTGACATAATTTACAAGAGGGACATCTCATGATCATAATGAGGATCTGGAAAGTACATGATTTAATTTCCTCTCAACAGTGAATGAGATGTCATTTGATAAATTACCCATCAATAGCAGACAGTAGGGGAAGCTGTGCTGGAAGACGATGCGTGTGCCTCTGTGTGAAAATTCAACCATGTGTGCTCGCTCTGGAGTCAATTTTGTGTGCTGCAAAGACATGCTACCAAAATGAGTATCCTCACAAGGTTTTGTGTGTGTGTGTGTGGCTGAGAATAACCTCACATTAGCAGCCCATTATTTCAATAAACCTCCTCCTGCATCTAGTTGACAGATCATCTGCCTAGAAAAGCCGATATTGTGGCCTTTAATCAGTCAGCCCCCTCCGAGCTGCCGTAGTCTCTTGTGCAGTATTTAAATTCCTCATTTACTCTATTGCAGGCGGGACGTGCCTGTCCCCCATTGTTCGCTCTGAATAAACTGGGGAGCTGATCGTGTTAAGTGCAGCCATGATTGATGGCTGCTGATGAAATCTAATATACTCGCCCCATGCCATCGTTTGGCAGAAATAGGATCAGAGAGAAAGAGACTCCAACAAGAGCTGATGAAAGGTAGAAATATACTTAATTTTGCCTTTCTGATTAATAAAAAAGAGGAGTTGCAGCTGTGGTCGAACAACTTCAACAGGAGTTTGGGATATTAACTGATGAGTGATGGCAGCTGTTCATGATGTGTGTGATGAATGTGGGTTAGGGAGTCTATTAGGTCCATAGTTGATACATCCAAAACCATAAAGTGGGGATGCTTTTTTGGCTCTGTTGGTAGAGCAGGCGCTTCACGTTCAGAGGCGTTGGTTGATGTTCTACTCCCGATCCTGATGCTGTTTGATGCCTGTCATCCCTTACTCTCTCTCCTCCAAATTCATGTCTGTCTTCAGCTGTTCTTTTAAATGAAGACAAAAAAAAAACCTACTAATAAAATCTCTTAAAACCATTAAGCTGAGTGACGGTCATCAGTCATGCCTCCATAATACACTAATTATTTTCACAACTGTTCCACAGAAATCTGCTGTCCTCGTGCTTGTGGTTTGGTCAGCAGTAAACAATTAGCATTATCAGATGCAATTTTGGGATTTTGCAGTAAAAGTGTGGGGTTTAAAATTAACACATGATTCTGTGATTTAATTGATTCAACACACTAAAGAGCATTTGAGAGACTGGAGGATTTAGAGAAAGTGGGATTTCAGTGACCCCTTGTGGAATTGAGCTGCAGTTTATAGTGAAACAGATTATGGACAGGAAACATGGGACAAAATGTGAAGAATTTTTGCTTTAGTTGTGGGTTAACACTTTAGTTGTGTTGCTCTGGATTAATTGTGAATTATAAGTGTTACTAGTTGGAATAGGCTTGGACACACTTTGCAGGTTAACTATCAAATCCTGGGGTAAAAAACACACACCCACACACACAAGTAAGAGCCCACTTGATCAACTCATACGTTTCGTCATCCTCTTTCTCTCCCCTTCCTTTCCTCCCCTGCTCTGTGTTTCACCCACTTCACAGCTACATTAGCACTTGATTTGGACGTAATGGATCTCCCTCCTCCTCTCCCGCCCGTTCCCATTGGCTGCGGCTGGCCGCCAGCCCGGCCCACCTGCTCCGAGGCGCTCTCCTTAATGTGACTGGATGAGGATGATGGATCACCTCTTGTCACTTCCACCTCTTCCTCCAATCAACAACCAGCCTTGGAAATTGATTGTTCTAATTTGCTCTCATTATTATTATGATATTAAGCACAATATACAGACACAGCTCACTGTCAGATCTGGGCAACGCCGTCATTAGTTACAGGGTCTGGAGAGTACGCCTCAGTGGGGTTTTCTCCCACAGACACTGTGATGTAAAGGAATCAGCGAGCGTTGGAGAAACACACAGCTTTTTCTTAATAAGATTTGCCATGCAGCCCCTCACTGAGGTGATGTAGCATCTAATTAAGTTCAATTCGTTGCATCTGGGAAAGAGGAAAAAGAAGATATGATTAAGTTCCTCTGTGTCAGATGTAACGTGTTCACTTGCAGCTGCTGGATGGGAGGAAATGGGAGGTGCCAGTGTGAGGAAAACATGTTCTTACATGTGCGAAGAATGCAAATGGTACAAATCTACGGTTATTAAATGCTGTTTACAAAATGCAATTAAGATGCATGGCTGTACATTTACAACAGGAGTGGAGCTGAATAGCAATGAAGCACAAATAAAGGAACCGTCCCACTCAGTTTTCCTAGTAGGGTTTCCTTGCCTCCATACTTTTTAAAACGCTTGTCATAATATTTATCGTACATGAATCACCAGTGACTCTGATATGACCTTTTCATTCTCCTCTTTTCAAACCTTTTTTTTTTTTATCTCCCTCATCGTGACTGAAGAGGAACAATCAAAGGTCAACATGATTATCGTTTTGAGCGTTTAAGACCCCCACCCTCCCCTGCTGCATTCACTGCCCTGCTTTGTGGGATTATTCTGATATTTCCAGAGCAGCCCCTCCAGCTGTATACGACTTCGATGCTCGTGGCCCAAAGTGTCTCCCCAGCCATGCTGTTACCAGCCCTGAGTATATTGGATAGTGCTTACATTAACACACAGTGTCTAACAAACCGCTTACGCTCCTTTAATTGGATTACAAGGAGTGCTGCATTCCCATTGGTGAGATTAGGAGGGTCCGGGCACAGAGCCGACTCCCCTTCGCTGCTCCAGCGAGGGATCTGATTCGCCATCGTCCCTAACGACCTGCAAATGCCAGATGTTTGATTGGTGGAGTGGTGCTGGCACGGATGTTTATTGGTCCATGACAGTGTAATAAGGGTGGAAGCCAAGTCGACTGTCAGGACGTTAAAGTGTCTGCTCTGATCTAGAGGTGATTAATGAGGCTATTTACTTATTTATTTATTTAGTGGCCTTAAATACAGTTTGTGAAGATACTTTTCTCTAATAGGTTTAAAGGTCACCTTTGAAATTTAGAGAGGAGGATTCATACAGTATACATCTTCCTCTTATTTGACAGAATATAAAAAAAAATGACACAAGTTAAATTCATTGTACAATAGTTGTTCTTGTAGTTTTTGCATACTGTGTTTCAAAAAATTCATTTTCAAAGGGTTAGTTCAACCAAAATAATTAAAACCAACAACTCTTACTTCCAGTGGCTGAACAAGACACTTTTGACTCGGGTGGCCCAACTTCGGTACTCACTTATAAAGGGATGTCCTGAGGTGCACACAAATACAAACACACACACACACACACACACACACACACACACACACACACACACACACACACACACACACACACACAAAAATATGTAAATATAACAAAGTTTCCCTTTTTATCTCCAGTTATCATATCTACATGAACTTTAAACATTAACGCATCATACTGACATACTATCATATTCCTGTAAACTTTTTTTTCCTTTAAAAAGTAAACACAACAGAGTGGCAAAGTATAAATCTTTTTAGCTTAAGGGCTGCGGTGGTTGGTGCATCCCCCATGTGCGGAGGCTGTGGTCCTCCAGGCGGACAACTCGGGTTCGAATCTGACCTGTGGCTCCTTTCCAGAATGTCTTTTCCCAGTCTCTCTCTCCCTGATTGCTGACTCTATCCACTGTCCTATTGCCACAATAAAGGCACAGAAAGCCCAAACTGACTGAATTACAAACTGACTCAGGATTCATAATTTTCCCACTAGGAAAAAAATTGTGTTGGTAATGTCCATAGCATTAAAAATTCAGTGTATCTTCCATATGTCTTCCCTTTAACAGTTTTCTGCTTTATCTGAATAATACTCAGGACTTATTGTAAACACTTTTTCATTTTAAACACTCCCCATTAAAAACAAGCCTTTCTTAATGTCTTAGTGTGGTTTCTAAATTCAAAATATGAGCACAAAAAACCCCAAATGATCCTATAGTGATTACATAAACCAGAGGTAAGAGAGGAATTATGTGGAATTAAACAATTACCTTCCTTACCTCAAGGTAACATAAACAAGAAAAGTGAACAAACTGACTCACATCAGTATTCATATGTGCTGCGAAGTGTGTGTGAGTGCGAGAGAAAGTTCACCTCCTGACCTTCCACACTCTAACCTCTGACCTTAGACCTCTGTAAATCTTGTGTTTTTGGTCTTTTCTTCACACATTCACACCAAACCTCTGACCACTAACTTATGTGGAGTCCTCGGCACAAGCTGCTGAAAACCTGGCAGCTGCTGGCCTCCTGTGAAGGAGGAGCCTCTCCATCATGGCGGTGACACCTTAACTGTCCTGCTCGAGCTCAGTGAGGAAGGCCCCCTGCCAACACACACACACACACACACACACACACACACACAAAACCACAACACTTTCTCTGGTGGTGGTGAAAGGACGAACACAATGACACTAAGTGAGCACAGTCACTTTCTTTTCTAACACAGGTGCAAATGTCAATGCATGCACGTCTACATGGGTGCACAAACTTGGCAAACACACCTACTCAGTTTTTTTGCTTCTCACACAAACTGTCTTTGATCCCAGTTCCCACACTACACACTCTCTCCACTTCCAACACAAACAATTCTCCTTTTGACTGCCTCTTTCACATACACACATGAATACACACACACACTACAGCGCCGCCATTATGCCTTAATGTACTCTGGCCTGTCCCTGCAGGTGACCTGACCCTTACTGTCCTGTCTGTCAGCGAGAGACGAGCCAATGCAGCCAGATGGCAGCGGAGCAGAATAGCTGCGAACAACAGGCCGAGTTAATATGTAGCTTTAACCATTGTCTCCTCTGCAGGACAATGGAGCAAGCCGGGAGGGAGGAGCGCTCGCTGGAGCTGCGGCTAAAGATGGACTTGGCGTGTATTCTTAGAGGAGTTCATAAAAACGGAGCTTAAACCCACTTGATTCATCACTGTCTCATTTGGGCAAACGGACAGATATGGGGGAAACACAGAGCTGGTGTGTTCTGTGGGGACGTTTAAGTGTGGAGCCAGCAGGGGAAAGTGCAGAAACACCTCCGTTTATTTGCTTCCATGCAACCTATTAGATCCATTTATCACTGCTGAAGTGCAAGAAGAAGTTTTTTTTTTTAAGTGTTCAAGGGTGCATTTCATGAAATACACTGCAATGAAACCCCCTAATTATGCAACTACAGCCAAGTTTTACAATAACCGAGATCAAAGTGGTTCTTTTTCTCGTAACCACCACAACAACACAGCTAACATCCCCATTGTCAGCCTCTGTTCCTTAGTGCTATCACTTTCCTAAAGATGAGGGTAATTTTCTATGCAAATGGGCCGCCGTCATTGTCCCCGCCTCGTTAATCTGGGCCTGGGCTCCTTTGACAAACCCCTCTCTGATTGATGAGGCCCTGACAGCTCCAATGTGTGCGTGCATTTTCACAGATTGACATCATCATTAAGGAGCGAGAGCAGGGGCCTGAATCACTGCAGATTTACTCCACTCCCCACCACCTCCCACACATACACACATTCTGGCATTGCATGCACACACAAATGCACACGGGTTGATGCTTGTGTGCATGCAGGCACATACACACACACACACACACACACACACACACACACACACACACACACACACACACACACACACACACACAACAACACACAAAAGTTCAGCCCACCATCCGTCTAACAGCTGAGCTTTCCCTTCTGTACCCACAGAGTCGGGCAGGCGGCAGAATGCAAAGCGCTTACTCATTGGCTGCCTGAATCTGTCATGTTGAAGTTAATTGGTGTGGGCTTTAAGCAAATTTCCAGCAGCACCCCCAGTCACTGCACCACTTGATGGGTGAGCCTCTGTCATATGGCACCTATTGATTCACCCAGGGGATGAGATGACTCCCATAATGCTCGCTATGTCAGTGTCACCCTCTCAAAGAGCGGCCGATAGCCTCTCTCCTGCTCGTCTGCAGATGTAGATCTCAGGCGAGAGTGTTTTAAATCAAGCTTTATTCATATTCATTCTCTGGAGGGGATCCACGCGCTGGATTTTTTAGTGTTTCAATCGGCTAAAGTCCATTTTGGAGTTCATTTGAAAATGGAAAAATCGTTACCTAATCCTATCACTTTGGCCCTGGAGCTACAACATAAGAAACATGGAGTGTGCTGGCAAAGCAGAAAGAGAAAAAACAAGACAGAAGACACAAACCCTGAGTGAGTGGAGGCAGCTGCAGATGAGCAAATAAAGCATTCAATATTTATGACTGAAATTAAAACCAGATAAAGATGTCACATATTACCGCATCCCCGCCCTCCTCTCCTCCCTCCCAGGCCTCTGGCCCTGACTTCGGTGCTCACAACTCTCTGCTCGCTCTCAGTGCGAGTGAAAGGGAAGCATTATTCCTTCCCAGCCCAATGTCTTCAAAGACAGTAATGAATGCAATGCAGTGACCCAGAAAATGGACTTTAGAGAAGGAGAGGGAGAAAAAAAAGCAATCTTGCGTTTGTGGCGGAGCATTATCACTTTACTCCCCTCCCCTTGTCCTCTCCCCTCCCGGGCTGGTGTGTGTGTTTGTGTGTGTGTGTGTGTGTGTGTGTGTGTGTGTGTGTGTGTGTGTGTGTGTGTGTGTGTGTGTGTGTGTGTGTGTGCGTGCACCTGCCATTACGTGTGTCTCTGAGGGCCTGTGTGCCTGAGTGCATCCATGTGAATTTGTATGAGTGTGCACTCTTGCCTCTGATTATGTGTGTGTGTGTGTGTGTGTGTGTGTGCGTGTGTAGGTGTGTGTGTATGTGTGTGAGAGTGTGCGTGTGTGTGTGTGTGTGTGTTGGTGGGTGAGTTGAAGTCTCCATCAAGAGGGAATGGGCACGGGCTGACAGGCAGGCCCATTGTGGGGTTAATTAAACACTTCAGGTTTAACACCCCGTCCCTGTCGTTAACCCAAACACTGGCTCATCACTCATTCGCGCCACACTTCAGTTAGAGAGCAGGGGGGTGGGGGTTGGGGGGGTGGGGGGGGCAGGAAGGAGGGGGACAATTGAGATGTCATTGTGGGTGGGGGCTGCGGTGGTGGTGGTTGGGTGACAAGAGTACCCTCTTTGCGCCAGAGATGGTGAGGGATAAATCACAGAGGGTCCTTTAAAGTATCTTGACAGGAATAATCAGAGTTCTTAAAAACACATGACGTTACTAACCTGTGCTTTGTTTTTTCTTGCAGGATAATTGTGTTTCATTTAAGAGTTCGGGTGGATGCTGGTAGATCTTTGGGATTCAAACTCTTGTTCACGATGATTTTAAACCACCTTTAACAAAAATTACTCTGCAACACAGAGCCGAACAAGGAGTCCGCTGCAGGAATGAACCGCCTTTCTTCAGAAGATATTCACTTATTTGATGTTTGAATCAATGATGTAAAATTTGCATAGCAGTCAATCAACAATTAATTTTCGGTTGGTGCAATATTGGTTCCCCCTGTTGATCAAGTGGCACCTTATTCTTTGCCGATCTTGTCTTGTAGATGTGTAAGTAGAGTTTTGAAGCAAAGAAAACAATCTCATCCTGCCTAGGACAGGATGTATCTCTCATCGAATCTTTGCAGTGGTTTCAAGCATCCAAAATGTAATCTAGGAATGAATGATCTTGTTGCTGATAGTCTTGTTCGCTTTTAAAGGTAATTTTGAGGCATTCGTTTTAATGTTAGTCTTTTGCATAACCAGCTAATAATTCCTCACAGGAGCTTAAACAAAGCTTTATCTAGACACTTTACATAGAGAGCAGGTCCAGGGCTCTGGACAATTCAGAATTCATGAAATGAAGACCAAATCCTCACTGCTGCTGGTGCTAAACCCCAAGTTTATAAATCAACCAATAACAATATGACATGAAATGATAGTGAATAAGCTGACATGTAGGTGCATTTATACATTGGTCCACAGGGGCAGGTCCAGAGTTTGGTCCAGAGGGACAGCTATGGGCCCACCTTCATGTAATTGCCCACCCCAGGTGCCACCCCAAAATTCTAACTCTGATTTGCTACCTACCTTGACAAAGGCGGGACTTACGTTCAAATGAATTATTTGTGGCTGTATTGTAACAGCCTGGTGGTTTTCTTTACAGTCAGTGTAGCATATTTTGTTTGTTTGTACTTAAAATTTTAAATAAATACTTTGCACATCTACGAGTATTTCATAATACAGAGAGGATAGGAATGAGGACATTAAAACATTGCTTGCGAACTCCTGCAAACTGTTAAGCTTGCAATGAACCAACCAGAAATGATTTCAGTAGAGAAATATTGTCGAGTACAACATTGTGTATTTTTACAATTTGGACAGTGTGCAGGAGTTTGCATGCAAAGTACTTTAAATTAGGATTTTGGACATACATCTTTTATTTTTTATGTTGCTATTTATTTTCCTTCCTTAAAAGTAGATATGATTTAAGGAGATAGAAAGGTTAAATAAATTAAATTATTTCATGAGTGTCTGTGCTCACAAACTTTAAACCACTCCTGCACAAGTCAGTGCCCCATTTACCCAAAAAGTCTGGACAGGTCCCTGTTGGTCTGTAGTCTCTCATTGGTGTTGGGTTGAGTTCTCTTGTCTTTATTTGCCATACATTACATTATATTCATGATCATATCATGTTAGAAATTAAATACATTTCGCTCTCAGTCAGTCCTATATGAACAAAAACAAATGCGTTTAACATGTCAGCGATTTCTTTGTGTGTTTTTCTTCGCTCTACCTTCTCACAGGTTTGAAGTCAAATTCACATTTTATATCAAAATCTGACTTGACTGTTTGAACATTTCACCCAGAAACTATAATATTTTTTTAAAGAACCCTAATGAAATAAAGCATTTTAGAGTTTTCATATAGACAGATTTTTATAGTAAAGGATGACTTGAAAAATATATATATATATATATATATATATATATATTTTTTTTTTATTAACGTTTCATTTTATGGGGCGCAGGTAATGTAGTGGTGAGCACGCTTGCTCCATGTACAGAGGCTATAGTCCTCCAAGCGAGTGGCACAAGTTCGACTCCGGCCAATGGTTCTTTTCCCGCATGTTAATCTCTCTCCCTGATTTCTGACTCTATCCACTATTTTTTCATTTTTATAAATGATATCGTCACTTTCAAGTTTTGCATGTAATATACAGAGATATAGCAGAGAGGTAGCAATATATCTAGCATTAAAACAAACATGATTTGACCCCAGAGTCCTTTTCCTGAGACAGGACAGTAATGGTTTTATTTGTGGCCGTAGAAAAAAATATTTTTCTATTTTGGTAATTTACAAAAAGATTTAAAAAAAAATCTAACTAGACAAGAAGACAGAAAAACATAGATAAGTGTTCACTGACATCAAATAAATGTGCAGTGGAGCATTGGTGACTCTGGCCTGAGCTTGAACCTGCAGTGTAATGGATCCTCACACCACTAGATAGCAGTAGTTTACACCAGTGACGACTTAACCAGTCCTCTCAGTTAGTCAATAGCAACCCACTTTAACCAGCTAATACCTGAAGGAGTAAATCAATGAATGAATGATCAGAGTTTATTTTTACTCTACTTTAGATTCAACATCAAGAACATGAAAAATGAAAAGAGGTTTAATTGTGTTTTAGTAAATTTATGTATTATTATGTTTGCAGAAAAGAGTGTGGAAAATCTATTATCTTTTATGATGTCAGAAGATTTAGAAAGCTCAAACAGACAGATTATTAAATCAGCAGTGGATTAGAAAAACACAAAACTTTCAGATTTTTTTTAAAAACACGGCTTTAAGGATTAAATCAATGGTTTTGTTCACATGGAAAACCACAATTCTTTATAGATCAGTTATTAAGAACACACTTTTGTGTTTCCATGTCAAGCTATTAGATGTTCCTAGAAGACATTAAATCTGTAATTAAAGTATTGATGCATTGTCAAAAAATGGATTTTACACTGGAGCCCTTTTCTTGATGTGGTTAAACCAACCTTTTTTGGCTAGCCAGTTTTTTAAGCTAGTGACTCCAATTTGACTTCACAAATTTCTAATTTTAACAATAATTTGAAAATTCAGGCAACCCGTTTGAATTCCATGGGACCCAACAGGGTCGAGAACTCAAGGTTGAGAAAGCCTGGGTTCAACGGACCTGCTAGAAAGCTTTCACAACCTGGCAACTCAAAGTTGGATGGTAATGTTAGCCTATGGCTGATCTACAAAGCAGTAATTTATAATAAAGCCATTAGTTACAATTGCCTTATTACATCTGTTGTATTGTAAAATTCACACAGCGTTTCAATATAATAACATCCAAGTATTCTTAATGCAACACCCTGTGTTAGTGAAAATCCACTCAAGCTGTTAAATGTTAGCTTGTTTTTCACAACACATGTGAGGCAGGTGTTTCAACAGGTTTACAGGTTGTCCTTACAGCTAGTGAAGCAAAAAAAAGTAAACAAGTAAATTTATCAACTGAGCCTAATTTCAATGTTTTCAAAAGAGTTTTTTTCTTTTTCTTTTGCTCAGGCCTGTTGGAAATTAGCTGGCAGATGTTAGCAAAACAGGTTTATAGGTCTATTTCTTGTATTCCCAAAGATTCATTAATGATAGCACAGTTTTTGCTGCCATGTTGTCGTGTGTCTGTATTATCAGGCTGGTTTGGTGAGACGGAGGCTGCGCCCGTGATGCAGTCTTTCCATTAGCCATTAGCCCATTAGCCCGTTAGCGTTCAGGCTGTTGGAACAGCTTGAACGTGTGATGCTAATGCTTCAGGGATACAACCCAAACTGGAGCTTTGGCAAAAGGCCAAATAGGAGGAGTGGTGCAACAACTTCCTGTACCTATCATCCCGTCTGCACTTTCATATTATCACCTCACACTCTTCGCACACTCTTGTTTGTCTGCTCAGAATCCCTATAAGATGTGAGTACTTTAGCATCTTTAAGCTACACTCTTCATTGGACGAGCAGCTCTGTTTCATCCCCGTGCCATATGTTAGTAAGCAAGACTAATGAACATGTCTATCCAAATGCGGTGGAGACATTTTTCTCCTTCAGTTCACTCGCCGTTGCCCACTGCAGTTTATCCCCGGTTTGTTTTCCAAGCATTTCTCATAAAAGTGATTTATCAAAAACACTTAATACCGAACTGCCGATGTTTCATCCTGAATGATTCCAAAGGCTGCTGAAGCTGGTGGTTTTTATGGTTCGTGCTGAAAAGGGTACCTCTTGGGGGCATGTTGTGTTAGCTTCTTGTAAAGTAGTAAGACACACATACACACACGTTCGCTCTCCCTCTGCTGGTGTTGGCTGGGGATGGGCGGCGAGGAAATGTCAGGAGGGATAGAGGTCATTGCCTTCCAAAGGGATAAACACACATTCCACATGGCTCCCTGCTGCGTTATCATTTACTGCCCTATCGGACACGTTTTGCCGCCTCTGAATGTATTTATATTTATAAACATATTCTTTATTTATTTCTCTGAGGCTACTGGGCGGAGGAAATGATACTGAAACCTAACATTTGGAGAGCCATCGTGACTGCCAGGATGCAATTTGTGTTCTATCTCCGTGGAAAAAGGGGGCCGAGATGCCCCGGGGCGGCCATTTCGTTCCCTGCAGTGACATTTTTAACAGGGTGCCTGCAGGACACCGGGGCGCAGCCTGAGCCTCACGCTCCCCGTCATGGCAGACGGCCTGCGCACCACACCGTGGACACACTGACTGTCTTTGTAAGGCTTGTATTTTGGACTCAGTATGCAGGAGCAAAGCTGGCTTTGAAAGGCTAACGAATGCAGCACAGAATGTCTAAAGGTTGAAAGGGTTTTAAGGTCATTCTGTGTTTTCTGTAAGTCGTTTTAATTTAAGTGAGCCTGTTAGTAGAACAAAACAAAAGTCAAGTGAGTTACTTTTGTGTTTCAGCTCAAAAACTAACGCCCCCTAATGCACCTTTTGATCACGTCTGCAGTTCAGGACGCTTCATTCGTTTTTTCTTTGTCACCTCTCCGTTTCCCCTCGTCTGTAAACAGACCTCCATCAGCAGCCAGGAGACTTTAATGGCTGCACTCACTTCTTTTCATTAACAATGATATATACCAGTTTTGTGTGAGTTCCCTGTTCCTGCCTATATTTATCAAAGCAACATTAGGAGTGTATCAGCATCAATTTGCCATCATGAAGCATGGAGCTGCATTCCACTCATGTGTGACCATTATACTAATGAGGTTAATGGTTCAGCTGTGCTTACCATAAGATGGATGCCCCCCAGTGGAACCTGCCCCTTTGTGTGTGTGTGTGTGTGTGCGTGTGCGTATGTGTGTGTGTGTGTATGTGCGTGTGTGTGTGTGTGTGTGCTCACATTGTTGTGAACTTCTTGGTGTGTGTCTCTTCTTTTGCGCTGCGTAAAATGGGATAAGAAGTGAAAGCAGTGAAGTGAAAAAGTTTTTATTCTTCCCCAACAAATATGCTTCTACTTTTCCTGTCAGTCAACATGTCTCATTTTGCAGACACACACACACACACACACTTTATCTGGAGCCTTATTATCAGTCGCAGCTATGTTTGGCTCTCTGCGTCGTCCAGAATTATCTTTGAACTTTGCAAACTAATGTGATGAACTAATGACTTCTTGTAGGCTATTACGAGAGGGCGAATTACTAGCGTCTATTTTTTGCTAATTACAAATGGTAAAACCAGCGAAGCCTTTTATAAGCTAGGATTCTGTTTATGTGGTGCCACATGCTATTCAGTCTAAAAAGCACAACAACCCTCCGGATTGAGATTGCACCATTTCTTTAACAGATGGGGTGCACCAGCCATCTGTATTGTTTTTTTCTTTCTTTCTCCCGCACGTTTTAAATGTGTTTAGGTTGAGAAATGCTCCTTCTGACTCCATCAGTGTACCTGCTAACTCTTCTTCTGCTGCTTTAAAATAACACCAGGGACAGGCGGAGAAATGAGCCCCACATTTCAAACGAAGCCGGCGCAGAGTGATTAAACTAATAAACACGCTTGTTATTGATTTTAACGTCTCGACATAAACAATTATGAGGGCTCGGATTTGTTTGTTTTAGTTTGTTTCTCATTTCAATTTCTACATCCACAATGGTGTCGTGGGCCAATACTTGTTTGCACACAAGCCCAAATCCACAGTATTGCTTCTTAATTAGATTTACAGGATATTAAAAACACAGTAGGTGCTCCTAAACGATGATCATTGGAGACAGTGCTGAAATAGCAGGCTATCATACATCTTTTTTATACTGCTAGTCCAACCGTAACAATATCTGTTTTTGTTTTTATAAATGTATTCAATTACCACCACCAATCTCCCCAAATATGAAAAAATGTCGAATTAAGAGCGCAAATTTGGAAATACACGCCGCTGACTATTATCAATTTTATCATCTTCACAATGGTGCTTTAATGAACAAAACCAAGTTGGCCTCATTTACTGTTAATGCAGTCAAATGCTTTTTCTCAGTGGGTGCTGCCCAATAAGCTGAGGAGAGGAAGGGCATCGGGTCTCTGGAGGGGGACAACTTTAATTGGATCATCTCAAAGTCCTTCCTCCCAATTCCAAATGTAAACAAGGCGTGTCATGGCACATCTAACACCAAATGAAGAAAGCTCGTGAAAATGCCCTTAAGAAGTTGAACTGTTTTCGCTCTCTCTCTATTTTTCCCTTTTTTTTTCTTTCCCCAGATGACGTCAGGCCAACAAACGCCCGTACACTTTGTCTCTTTCTCTGTACATTTATAAAGCAGAGGGGCGATAACTCACGTCAGGGCCCTTATCATGATAACATCAGGTCAAAAATAGTGAATAATGAGCTAAATGCAGTGTTTAAATGTAGTTTTAACATTTTTGGACCCATCATTAGGGGTTTTAAATGAACCCATGGTTATGACTTGCCAATATTTTAAATGATTGATTAGCTTGTGGAAGTGTTTTTTTATAAATCTATGTGTAGTTAGTCTAGATACATAACTTTAAGGAACAATCACAACTCTCCAAAGTCAGAGGGGATGTCTTCCAATCACATATTTTGTCTTACAAATATTTCCAAATCCAAAAATATTTCATGTCCATGACATAAAAAAGCTTTAGAGTATTGATGTAACAAGCAGGAGCCAGTAAATTAAGATTTTAATTTTTAAAGTTATGATGGTCAGAAGATCTGAGTCACTTTATATTATTTTTTAAAGATGATATGTTGTTTAAAAAATCGAATTCAAATAATAATAATAATAATATGAGATGTGTAATTATCATGATGAAATACATTATGTGTTTGCCTTATTACATCCCACGATAGTCATAATATTTCGCCTGCCACTGAACATCCACACTGCTGCTGAAATCCATCTTTAAGGAGTACATAGACACCGCTCCTAAAATAATTTAGTTGGGTCTGCATTGTTGATTACACACAATATAATATAATTTAACAACTGTTGCTTTTTTTTAAGTTTCACAAAATTGTAAAAAAATAATAATAATTGAATTTGCAATACAAATGTAGAAAAACGTGCTCTAATGTAACTTTATATATTTGAGAAAATGATCTTCCAATGTTTTTTAAAATATGTTTATTTTTCAACATTGTTGAATGATCAAATTCATATCTTTAATATAGATGCTACATTTAATCTAGATTTTAAAAATGTAAAAAGTCAATGACATTGTTATTAAGGCTGGTGGAGCTTATGGAGCACAATGTCCCTGTTATTAAAAAAAGGTCAAAGGTAAAACAAATGACTACAAACTTTACAATTGTGACCTTGTAAAAACTTTTAAAACTTCTAAAAAGCTTCTTAATAAAGGTCAATGCAAACAAAGGCAAAAGATATGTATATGGTGCATCACTGACTGGAAATGTATATTTTATAATTTAACTTCAACTTTATTGTGATTCATGAACTTCACTGTACATGGGGAATGATTTGTCCACTTATAAAGGCAGAGGAGATGATGATGACAATAGTGATTTTATGCTGAAGACATTTAACATCGATCATTCTGAGTTTTATTTAGACATTTTATGCAAATCAAATGCATACTAGAACACCACAGCCAGTAACTCAAACGCAGGGTCAAATAAGATGATAGGATGACTTACACCTACATTCAGTTTGCTGAGGGGTGATATCCTTTCATTCACTCGTCTCCTCTCTCTTTTAAAATTTGAGATTTCACACCACCTTGGAAGCAAAAAAACATTGAACAAAAAAAGTCCAATATTCAAAGCATTGTAATATCTAGTAATATATGGTTATAGCTGGATGTACACGTACCCAATGTGTAGCAAAGATCTGCCAGGTTGCAGAAAAACAGTGGTTACACTGAGGATAAAAACAAATGTCTCCTGTGCTCTTGTGTTGCTCTCCTCGTCTACATATGGGCGGTAATATTGGGCCTTTAAGTTTGTTTCCCAGTGCCTCAGCGAATGTGTTGAGGAGCCGAGCTAAAGAGTGCTGAGGCAGTGAGTTAGCTTAGCCGACCCTTGGGCCTTTAAAGCTGCTGAGCACAGCACAGCACTTTCGCGCACACACACACACACACAGACACACACTCGTACACACGGCCCTGATAGCACATAAAAAGTTTTCAACCCCTGAAAACACTCGTGTATGCACAGCTCCATCTCAGCTGAGTAATTTAACAAGACTTATATCAACGTCTCAAGGATGTGAAATATGCAATCGACAGACAACCGATTGTACAGGAAGAAAAGTGTTCCATAAAGTTCACGCTGGTGCCGGCTTTATTGGCTCTTTTAGGATCAGTGAAACTCATAGCCAATGGGAGCACTGGAACACAGACGGCATATTAATTCATCGCTATTCGTTAGGACCTCGGCATGTGCTAAAGATGGTAATCTTAAGTAATTTGTTAGTGCTGCATCGGCGCTTTGACTTTTTAGAAAGCTACTTGACAGCAGCGTTAGCCCCTGGGCTCCCGTCCCGGAAAAAAAACGATGCTCCAATTTGCAATTCATACACATTGGGGGAAATGTTTAATTCCATGGCCGTTATTCAACTCAGTTCATTAATTAAAGAAAAAACGCCACCATTCTCTTCTCTGCTTTCCCGCCATCTTTTTGATGAGCTTTCTTCAGGAGTAATTGAGTCCGTTAATTAGACAGAATTAGGCTCTAATTATTCCAAAGGCCCAGTGCCGGGGGAGAGAAGAAACCAAATGTGCCATATTTCACCGCCTCGCCACTCCAGCAGCTCTCACTGAAACCCCTTTAACTCTCTTTGATGTCCTCTACACTGCCGGTTTCACAGGAAATGGATTAGATATCAGGCCCCTTAATTCTGCCGCCCAGCTCAACAGGAGAGCTCTTTTGACATTTGTGCTCACTTCTGCCTGATTTCAAGCCTGTGCTGCAGTAAATGCATTTCATTACAATGGGGTGTTTTATTTTCTCCAGCTCAGTCTTTATGTTATATTAACGGGGACGGGCATCCGTCTTGTTTATGTCCTCGCTCAGCCTCTCAGTCAGTGGCAGTCCTTTGCTATATCACATTTTTATTGCCTTACCTTTAAGCGGCTCTTTGTCACGCCAAGCCTGAGATTTAAAGATACTGAATTAATCCTTTGCAGCAATATTCAAAAGATAAGCCCTCTGTGCACAACAATTATTACAGCTGTTGTTGAAAAAACTTGTACTCTGCCTAATAGATGCTGTACACTACTAAGTGAGATAATCTGGCTGAATGTGTCATCATTTCTTTATTTATGTGTCTTTTTCTGCAAGATTTGTGTCCTGTAGCAGCAACCATCCAGCAAAAATCACACACACAGATAATATGGTCTTCAGCTGCAAACTTGCATGTAACGTCTTCTACATGTTTCGCGGCATAATTGTGAAACTCACAAGCTTTTTATTTTTCTTAACTTCCCCTTTTCTTCATCTGTGAGATCAGTGCCTTGTAACCACAATACAAAAGAAATATTCTGTGAGTTTCAGCAGCCTTATTTACGACTTGAGTTACTTCATAGCTCAGTATTTCAGGCCTAAATCATTGTATATTTTGGTGTAAAACTGTCCTACAAATATTATTTTTAAGATGTGTAAACCTTCCTGAACTTTAGTTGGGAAATCTGTTTGTGTTAAAACAACGTCTTGAGGTCATGCAGGGTTGTCTCTCTTATGTTACTCTTGATTTTCAGCATCATAAATTGTAAGATACTAGAAAACGAAGACATTGCTTTCTCCACTGACTCTCCTCCCTCCCTCCTCCACTCCTCCTCCTCCTCCTGTGTTAATATAAGCAATGCTTTATTAATGGTGTAATATTGTCTATTCCCATTCAGAGGCCAGACAGTAACAATGCAGCACTTTGGCCAAAACAACCACACACACACACGCACACACACACACACACACACACACACACACACACACACACACACACACACACACACACACACACACACACACACACACACAGGAGCAGCCCCACTACACAGCTGCTCTGTCGGAGTCTCTCATGCAGATGTGGAATTGGACAGACCACCCTGAAGCACCGCGGCTTACAGTACCAACAGTCTCACTGCCGCCAAACCTGCCATGATGGATCTGCCTGCTCTCATGCCAACTCCGACAAGTGAGAGATGGCTCGCTCCCATTGGTCCGTCTGCGAGCGTTAATGGTCGTTCCCAGATTGTAGCGTGAAAAGGCCCTTTAGCTGCTCTCATAAATATGGTAAAGAGGTAAAAAAAAATCAGACTGATCCATCACAGGAGTTATGAAGGTTTGCAGACACAAGCTCAGAATATGACTGCTGGTGTTGTTGTGAGGAGGAAGGAAACATTAATAATAGTTTTGATGAAAGAAAAACATTGTTTGCTGCTGATAAATCAAGTTTCTGATACAAAAATGGTGCGATTATTCTTCCACTGTCAAAAGATCACAGCGACACTAGTATATCAGCTTTTTATAGAGCTTTGCTTCTCTGATCCAAGCTCTCCCCATATGTTCAAGGGTAAAACTGTCGCCCAGTATGAAAACAGCCATAAACCAAGCATTGTTCAGAGATATTTTCCTCTATTTTCTGATGCCAAATGCTGCATGTTATATAAAATGCCCACGTCGTATTTTTCAGACTGACAGCGCCATAGCTTACTCTAAGGGGACTGGGGTTAGTTTATCCTCAACTGGAGTATTACTCTTTGAATGTCTCTAAGTTAAACTGCCACTGACAGCTTATCAGTCAATGTAATGCACAATGCCTCGATGTGTGTGGAGCAGGGGAGTAATTCAATATCCCTATATGATTCAAGGCAAAAAGAGGGAAAAGGAGATTTATGCCTCCAACGGTGGCGAGGGACATTAATGTTGGCGGAGTCTGAACTTCCCGCAAGAACAAACTCTATCTGAGGCATCAGTCTTCCATTTGTAATTTATTCTAATATTAAATTGTGTTTACCAGCAGAGACAAATGGAGAGCGCAAACACATGAAAATCTGAGGAATAACGGGGATGGGAAAGAAAGGACTTTAAATAATATTTTGACTTCTTGGTGCTGGATGATGCTCTTTTCTGTTTTCTGATTCCTTGGTTTGGAGTCTCTTTCAAACAGAGTATTTTTCTTGTCTTTGCAAAGCCTCTCTGTTTATTCAGTGTGTTCACTCAGACCTCTCTTTGTTTTTGCACCTCAGCGAGGCCACGCTCTTTCACAAATGGCCCCAATCTCTTCTCTAGCCATGAAATCCCACCATCACGACCTCCGACCTGCCACTAAGCTCTTTCCCCAACACCAGCCAGATAATAAACATGAGTGTCACTGCAGAGCTGCGTGTTCATGTGCTGCTGCATGCCTTCACAAGTTCACATTTCTTTGCATGTATTTCCTCCATTCTTCTGCGTGTAATTCAATTCAAAACTTTGCATATGCTTCCATCAAAAACTGACAGCAGGCTGAAATAGCTCACAGAGGCCGATTACACATACCGCAGCAGAGAGCAGCAGGCTTCTCCATCGCTTCCAAACGTGAATTTCAGGCTTTTTCTTTTATCCGCAGCACCTCAAAGTTTACGATCAGGGTCAAGATTGTTCGTCTCACAGGAACGACCTTCTCCCCTCTCACGATCTCTGACTCACTGGGAGAAACGATAAGAATGAGCTGCTCTCGTTTGAAAAGCTGCACCTGTTCCACCACATGCAGGGACATAAAGCATGGTTATCTATTTTTACATGCAACTCGTACGGAATTGGAAAAATGCATCGATTTTAAACGAGGGATTAAATACGATTTAACTACACCTACAAGTTTTGTGAGTAATATACGACTGTTTGCCGATGATGGTGTCTTAAATCTTTCTGTTGTAATCATTCAAAAGAATTACAAAGAAATAGTTTTAGAAGTAGAAGTGATTTATTTGCCTTTTTCTGGTCTTTCTGAGGTAAATACCTATTTCTTGTATAACACAACTCAATAGTTTTCCATAAAACTATTGCTACTTTGGCACTGGCTAACATGTTTATTCATTACATTAGGTACATTACACACAACATGAAAAGTATTCAGAGAATCAAGCAAGCATTTTCCCTTTGAAAGGAAGTTTAACAGATGACCATGGCCACCTTTGAAATAGTGTTAAAAATTAACATTTTCTCACAAACAATTTCAAGATGTTGATTAAACGTCTATGTGTCCACCAGATGAAACCATGAAATTCTGGATCCGTCACAAGATTTGTCACACATTCACAAACAAATTAACGCCCTTCTTCGAGTATTATCTCATATACTGTATATGGGGAAGAAAATTATTGTATTACTTCGCAATGCATCGCATTCACCATCCAAAACAAAGATGTGATGAGCAGATTCAGATTCATTTCCATGGTGTCTACATCATAGACTGTAAATATTAATGGACGATGCCTGAGTGACGTTGGCCATCTGTTCCGGCTTTGGAGTCCCATCGATGGCGGTCTCAATGCTGGAAATGCTGTCTCAGCCTAACTTTCAGTCAACCTAACAAACAGGCTGAGAGCTGGAGCTGAGGTCATCATGTCAGCTCCGCGCCTTACTATGGATTACACGTATCGTTCATAAAATCAAAACGGAGCCGTATAGTGTGTGCCAGTGATGACCTATTTTGTGTTTTTGTACCAGGCTGTAAACATGTTTATTTATGCTGTAAAAATTGCTTTTTTGGCTGTGCTGTGTATCTGACTTCCATAGTTCCTGGAGCCAGCCTCAAGCGGACACTTGACAAACTGCAGGATTTTGCTCTTCCACATTGGCTTCATTTTTCAACACCGAAGGTTGCCACTTGGTCTACATGCAATCTCATTGCTTTCAACAGTCAGCTACCAAAAACGTTAGGTATTGATCAACTACGTCAGCAGCCAGGGGACTTTCTGTCTGTCTGGACAGGCTGAGTAGCTGTGAACCCATTCTCCTTCATAAAGCTTCTCCCTTTACAAAGCCTCTGAATCTTCTTGTTAACCTAACAGCCAATAAAGCCCTGTATTTATGTTCTTTGTATACAAAATAGAACGGATTCTGTTTCCTTCTCTGCTTTGATGGTATTTCAACCAACGCATACAAAATGACAAATGCCCCAAAGATAGTCACCTTCATCACCCTTCATTGCTAAAATGAGCAAATAATTACATTTTATAAGACCGATTAGTGTTTTCTGATTAGTTTTTGTTCTAAAGACGTCTTGAATGGGCTGACACTATTTTACCTTGTTTTCAACCAAAATTCTGGGTTAAATCACGATTACTGTTCTCTGGGATTGTTGGTTTTAAACTCTTCATGATATAACCTTGAATAGGGATATCTCGATTAAAATAAACAGCATTAAACATTAATTGTAGAAGACTTTTACTCATGAAATCCAGAAGAGGTCTTTCTATCAGGCTAAAGTGCTGGCTTAATACTTGCTACAGATGCCAAATGAATGTTTCACAGCCCAGTAATCCCAACATGGTTTAACCTTTAATGACTGGTTTCTGATCAATAAGTAATTATTGATATTAATAACTAAAAACATCACAAATGACAAGTTATACGGCAAAAACAACCTTATGTGGTAGAATTGAAGAAATTAAGAAACTGAAACACAACAGAAAGATAAAGAAAGTATTCTAGTGACACATGCAAATTAACACACACACACACACTCAGTGCAGGTGTTTGTAAGCTGTGGGGTTCCTCAGAGCAGCTGATGAAACACACACAGGCTGCACCTTTTAGACTCAGTGATGAACTGCACATAATCACATTATCTGGCTTCTCTTATCTAAACATCTACAAGTGTTACTGAGCTAAACTAATGCCACCTTATAGCCTGAGAAAAATCAACACCCGGCCTCTTGTGCTTTAAAGTGGCCATTGTCCATTTACAGGCCCTTTACAATAATCAGGCGTAATACACACTGTTTCCAAAGGCCTTTCTGCAGGGCATGCCTGCAGAGAAAGCGGATACTCTCTTAATCCAGCTGCAACAGAAGCATCATTAATTCCCTTAATGAACCTGTAACCTGAGAGACGTTAACCTGTGAACTTGTTGTCCTGAACACACATTTTGCAGTGAATCACAGAAACAGGCTTATCTCTCGTTCTTAAGAAACTGATGTTGGAGCAGCTTAGTTTTCCGGGGGGATATGAGCACGCTGCGGTCACGGCCGTTAGTGGAGGCATTAGCAGAGTGCTGCAGCCGGGCCGCTTCCTGCCACGCAGGGTTACCGTGTCACGCCTTGAGCTCTGATTGAGTTACAGTCCAGAGAGAGAAGGTCACGGTGCCTCTCCAACACGGCTGCCACTCACATTCAGACTCCAGAGGTATACGCACTCATACATGAGGAAATTGCACACACACACACACACACACACACACACACACACACACACACACACACACACACACCTTCAGTCCCTCAGGGAAACCCGGGGTCATTTGAAACTGATGTGTGCTTTTTCAGGGGTGTTTTACAATTGTGCCATGTTAGATCACAGTGGAGTCGTTGCTGGGTATCAAACCTCAATATTTGTTAAATACTGACTCAAATGTGCCTGTAGCATGCGACTTGTACAACTATCAACTATTTCTAGTTTGTGGCATCATTTATATCATCAGATAAATACATTTATACATCCTGATTTTTTGAAGAAAATTCTACTTAAACTACATAAAAGCTTTATGTGTATTTAACCTCTGCCAAAGTTGGAGCTCACTTGTTCTTGATGAAAAGAGCTCTGGTCTGGTCATTTTAGATACAAACGGTGGTTACGTCCAATGAAGAACAACGTTAATCCACAAAGTTTGTGTCTTTTATAATTCAACATGGCAAATGGCACTTTCAAATACTTTCAGACTGTAATCCTAAAGTGTTTTCACGCTCTGATACAAGAACCAAAAAAGGGTTAACAATCTAATATGGCTACGAGCCTCCATTCAAGGCAATATAACCAAAATTAAAATCAATATAATTATTTCAGAATCTATTAACCTCATTTAAAATGTGAACAAGGACCAAAAGGTGAAGTAGTGTAACCTTTAGGATATATACATCAAGAGTATACATTTGGAAGCAAAAGTCAACATTGTTTTCCTTTCAACATTTAATCCAACATTTCTCTGATTGGTAACACTTTATAATAACCATCATCAATAAAGGGTAAATTGATATTTGACTGTTTAACAAACAATGAAATGATAGTTAATAATGTTTGTTAATGATTTGTAATGCTATAATTGATGTTATGTTAACAGTTTATTGATGCCCACATTATAACATTTATTACACTTTATAAAGTGTTTCTTATTGATTAACAATTTCTTTATAAACCTTTAAGAGATGGTTTATAAAACATCGATAAACATTACAGAAATATATGGACTATATATTTGTTAATGGTTTATAGTTGATTTATAAACCATCTACAATCATAATCTGTATGGTTATTTTATTTATAATAGCTATCCAGATAATGATAATAGATGCTTTACAAAATATTTATTAACCATGAACAAAGTATCAGGTATGCAATGTTATGTTTGCATCAAACTGTTAACATAAATCAATTATAGCATTACAGATAATTAACATGTAACTATAATTTAAATGTTTGTAAACAGGCAAATATTAACTAAAGTTAATTAACTATCTATTTATCATTTATAGGTGAAAGTTATTATAAAGTGTTACCCTCTTATTTTAACCAGCTCGCTGAGAGTCGTCCTAATCGAAACATTTATTTTTCTATTTGTATTTTTAGATGTTTTTAACCATCATTTGTAATATTTTTAGTCAAACCACCAACATGTGTTACACCATCGTAAACATAATAAAGATTAATAATACTGTTTTTTTCTATTACCCAGAATCCAATCAAACAATTGTAATAATAAAAAAATACATTATAGGCCTAATCAGTTGGTCCAATGTGTTCTTCCTAAGTTATCAAACTGATTATACCTGAACAAATTTGATTGATATAAATTGCACATTATCAGACTTTATTATATTTAAAAGACATCATGTCTGAACACAGAGGATCAGATGTGCTCTCCAATCCAGCCACTTAAAGACGTAGAAATGTTTTACAAATAGGGCTGCCAAACGATTACATTTTTTAAATCACTATTAATCACTGAATTTCAATAGCGAAACACGATTAGTCACATTTTTGAAAGAATGTTTGATATTGCAAATTATTTGCATTTCAACAGTTTTTTCTTGCTTTCATTTTGAATTTTTGTCCCACCTCAAGCTTAGGGAACTTTATAGTCCACTATGGATACACACCTGCTTTTATTTTTAAAGAAAATAATGGATTTCCGGTAAATCACATCAGATTAACGACATTAACTTAACAGCTGAAAAATAAACTCTTTATAGATCGTAAAGTTAAAAAAAAAACAGCTAAAAGGAACGGTAAAAAAAGTTACATGTTAGATGTCACAAGGTGGATATGACTTTTGACATGAGTTTTTTTTTTTTTTAGGTTAAATAAGTTATTCAAATACGCAGTAGTTGTTCTTCTCTATCACTGTGACTACAAGGAGACACTGTTTTTGTGGCTTCAAGCTAACTAAAAGTTGACGCTAAAAGTCCGCTAACAGCCTGCGGTTATTGTGATTTCAAAAGTGAATGCATTCATTTCAGACTTTAATCTCTTCCCTATTAACGCGTTAACACTGACAGCCCTGTAAATTATTTTTCTTACAGAATGAAACTTTCATGCATGACAGGTGAAAACTATTCTAACTGACAAAGAACAAATACTAGAAGGCATACCTGTGTGAAGCACAGGTTGACAAACATAGTAACACAGCTTTCTTCTCTGAAAAATCCTGCTGAATGTTATTTTTTGTTTTGTTTAGACTAAACTGTTTTTACAATTCATTATTCTCTTCAGAAAGCCCACCTCCTCCATGTTTACAGATAGGACATGGGTCAAACTAGAAAATCAAAATACATGTCAATTAACATTTCTCTGGAACCTGGTTTCGTTGTAAAAGTAATTATCATGCAGATTTGTGTTCAAATCCTCTTATTGTTATTTGATGCTCTCAAAAGGTATAAAGTACTATGATCAGCTTCTGATGTAGCTCCTGCTGTGCTCTGTGCAGCTGATTAACAGAGTAAAGGAGGATCAGCAAGAAGAAACACTACAAACCAGAGAACACCAACACAAGAATCTGTGTTAGTTAGCTGTGGACTGTACCAATCTGAGGAATCTTTTTACCGTTTTATTTATGAATGGTAATTTTTTTTTGTTGTGTGTTTTTGTGAGTAGAAGCAGCATGACGTCATAACCACAGCTCCTCTAGCCGATCCCTAAACCGTGAAGATCCTGACTCGAGATGTGCAATTTGTTAGCACGCATCACAGGCTTATTTTGGCTTCACAACAGAAGGAGGTAGAGGTGCATTGTCCATCTTTATAGTCTACAGTTTCAACTAAAATGCACAACATTTCAGTAGACTTTCTACTATTGGTTGTCCAACAGCCATAGAGATGACAGATCAAAACTCATCATACAATTGCTATTTGCATGATAGAGATAAAAAAAAAAAAAACATTGTCATTTTTGGAGTACTCATTTGTGGGCATAGATATGGCATCAAAGGTGCATGTGTACAGAGAATAAGCTTACATATTCTCACATTTGCATAGCAGTACCTGCGCATGTGCACACACACACACAAACACACCCACACACAACCAGATGATTGAGTTCTCTCCCCTTAATAAACCACTGATTCAGCATAAGCATAACCATTGATTGGTGACTTAATTCCCAATTCAAATTATCATCCTGGGTCCCTATCCAAGGTTGACATGAGCCTTGAGCTTTGGCGCGACTAAATTATACTCCACTCCCTGTTAGCCACCCCCACCCACTCTCTTTTCTTCTCTCTTTCTCTCTCTCGCTCTCTCTCTCTCACACACACACACACACACACACACACACACACATTCACACACACACATTCACACACACAGGCAGACTCCCAGTTCCCCCATCTTTCTCCCCTGTATACCTCTCTCTCAGTGCAGCCCAGGTGCTGATACAAGCAGAAATCCTCCACGCCCCATCGCTCCCAGAACACATACGCACTCACAGAAACACACACACAAAGTAAGCACACAGAAATACATTCATGCACACACACCTCCATTCACTACAGCTCTTCAGAGAAGCCGATGGGAGGCAGCATTCATCTCCTCTCTATTTGCTGTGTTAGCATGGAGGCAATATGAAACACAGGAACACTGTAGTTTTTCTGCCTGGTGTGTGTGTGTGTGTGTGTGCGTGTGTGTGTGTGTGTGTGTATGTGTGTGTGAATCTTTGTGTTTGTGTGTGTATGTGAAGAGGAAAACTAGAGATTATCACTGTGATGCATTGGCCGCTGTAGTCTTAAGTCACCCAAGGTTGTGGCCCTTCTTTCTCAATGAGGATGTAGTGGCCAATAACAGCGCTCTGTCAGAGCAAAGATGGAGAGAGTGGAAGAGAGAAAAGACAAGCAGAGGAGGAGGGAAATGTAGTAAACAAGAGAAAGGAGCTAAAAGAGGAAGAGGAGGACTGGATTGAGTCTGCTATTGTCTCTGCTTCATCAATATCCTCTTATATAAATGTCAGCTGTACCATTTCCCTCATCACTGTTTCACCACCCCACTGGCTTTATCCTCTGGTACAAGAGGAGGGACATCACTCTCTCTCATCCCTCTTTATCGTTTTTCTCCCTCCTCTCTCCCTAAATCGCTTCCCCCCCCTCGTTTCTCTCCTCCATGTTCCTTTCCCTCCTTTTTCCTGTCCCTTCCTCTCCATGTGCCTCCTCTCTTTATCATTCTTTATATCTCCTTCCCCCCTCCCTTCTTCCCTCCTTTCCCTCCTCCTGTCTCTTTGCCTCTCATGGCGATGCGTCACTAGCCTGCCCCCATGAAACAAGTCAATTTTCTGCCAGCTCGGCGGATGAATAAATCTCCCTGGCTCTGCTCAGAGCGATGGGGATATTTATCTAAGTGGAGTGTGTCCTCTTCGGCTCAACGCCACCGACTTCTCGTCAAAGGCCCCCTTTTTTTCACGAGAAGAAGAGGAGGACAAGGAGAAGGAAAATTTGGTGGGATGTAAAGGTAAAACAGGTCAATAAAAGCACAAGAGAAGAAGGAGAAAAGGTTGAGAAGAAGGAGAGGAACAAAGAGAGAGAGGAACTAGGAGGAGAAAAAGGATGAAGATGGATAGGGGGGGGTAAAGGAGCTGCCTCGAACAAAGCCTATAAAGCAGCAGCGTGGCAGAGAAGTGAGGCAGGGGCATTAGTCGAGCCTGCTCGGGTTTAAACGGCAGGAACAGGCACAGATCTGGATGAATGGCAGCCCTCCTCCTCCAGGCCACACTCATCTGTTAGGGAGAGAAAAGAGAGAGAGAGAGAGAGGCATGATTATTGGGCTCGAAAAACACTGCACACTGAGACAGGGAAGTAGAGACAAAAACAAGGAAAAGGGAAAGACTCATGATTGATAGACTAAGAAGATAATAATAATAATAAAAAATGGGAGGTTTGACTATGCATGGCAGGCAGAAGCAATGGAAAGCAGATGCCGTTTTGCACTGATTAGCAGGATAATCAGCAGGAGTTGAATTCCATCCAGGCTCGACTTTTATCTCTTAAATTTTTAATGCAATGTTGTTTCTTGCAGTGTAACAAGTCTGAAGATTTAAAAAGCTTTGGGCAGCAGCAGGGTTTTTTTGCAGAAGGGAGGGGGGTCCTGCAAGCTACTTGCCACAGCATTAAAGCAAAGTAAATAGCTGTTGTGTCTCATTACCATTCATTTTTAAAGGGGACTGTTAGTATAATGAATGCCCAGGCTATCTTCTGCGGGTCCTCCTCCTCCTTCAATATTAAGAAGAGTGATACTATCTTTCACGCTAGATAAAGTGCAGGCAAATATTTCCTTTGCAATTAAAATGGACAATTTTGCTTATGCACAACGGGCACCGCAAGCCACCAAGTTTTGGACTTAATTACCTACAATAACAGTGTGATATATTAGGGATATGGTTCTTTGCTGGGAGGGCGTGATACAAAATAAGATGCTCTTAATAAACTCGTAAAGACAAGGCCGGGCCCTGTGGAGCAGAAAATGTGTGAGTGTGTGTGGGAGTGTGTAGTCTTTAATTTGTTTGCACACAAAAAAGCAAAGATAAGCACCTGCATCTACACTCACTCACACACACACAACAAGTCACAAAAGAAGATTTTTGATTATGAAATGAGCCACCTTCTCTGTGCGTCAATATGTGTTTTTTTTATATTTAGTATCACACTAAAACAAACGGTTCTGTATTGTTGTGTAACCAACCAACACGGACATGTTCTTCAATTATATCAGGGTTAAAGGTTGAGAGTCCCACTCACCCTTCTTGCCCCGGGTTTTCTGTTGTTTATGTTCTCACCACTGGCTATTAACATCAACGCCTTTATGGAGGATGCTAGCAAATCCTTTTCAAAGGTGCTTGTAAAAATTAGTGCTGATTCTGTTGATCTGAGGTAGAAAATGCTGACTGAAGCTGTCATTTCACACCAATCAGATTTTTTTTTTGTTCTTAATTTAGAAAGGGGGCTGAAGAGGCCTGCTCACCAGCCAAACACTTTTTCTTATTCATGTGCAAGCTCGTAAATCTTTGGTAAATAAATATGGAATATTTCTCTAAAATGTTCTTGTTAACTCAAGGTGTTTGGACTTCTGTTTTTTTAGTGCATCATACAGTGATATGATTTTTCTTTTTGTAATGGTGGCAACGTGACATTCCAGTGACAACACGAGATGATGGCAGGAAATAAATGTAAAAACTTTTTTGCATGAAAATGTTACCAAATGTATATATATTTATATTTTCTGTATATAAAATGGTCATTTTCGTAATTGGATTTGATAAACCATTTAATGTGAACACATTACAGAGAAATCAAATTATTTATGATCACGTAGACAGCACATATGTTTCCAGCACGTTTTAATGGTCCATGTTAAAGAAGGCGCCATAGGTTGCCACGTGTAATATTCATGTGTGTCACTGCATTAGCATGATGAATGCAGACACTTTTTTATCAGAGACAAACGAAAGCTATTGTGACACAATTATGGCAGAAACAATAACAGCGCAGTGTGAGCCGCTCCATGATTGATAATACATCAGGGGGGGATTCAGCAGTGTTGAGCTTAACCAGGCTCTCCCTCAGGGGTTTTCCCTCGGCATTAGTCAGGCAAATCCCTTTGTCAACCTCTCCCCTCGCCATTTTTATTCATAAGCGTTTGGCCCCTAAGAAAGACATCAAACCAAGAATACAACAAGAGGTCAACATCGTCTTTGCGCAATGTTAACCTCTGCATTGATGAAGCTAATTCACATTTCCTCAGTCCAGCCTACGGGGGTTCAGGAGCGGCAGGGGGAGGAGGAGCCGTGTGTGAGTGTGTGGTGTGTGTATGGATGTGTGTGTGCCGGCTCAGGCCTCTGTGTGTGTTTGGGCCACTTTGTAGTGATCATCCTCTTGACCTGGGCCCCTCCACATGGGGTTTGTATTGATAGTGTTCGCTGAAAGGAGGGGAGAGTGAATGTTGTCCGAGCTCATTGGAATGACAATGGGGGCATATGGTTGTGTGTGTGTTGCTGTATGCTCATGGCAGCCACCATATTCCTCTGTGCAGGGTTGCCAGGTGCTTCATGTGTAGACCCACTGAGAGTCGACAAATCATACACAAATGCAGCAGGCTGGCTCGTGGTCTTCAGCCCATCAGGGGGGTTTCTGTGTCTGTCTCTGTTACTTTCCTTTCCGGCTTCTTCCGCTCCATCGTAAATCAAAATTAAAAAAAACAAAACACAGCTTTTTAACAACTCAAATAAAAGAAATCACTCTCTGATGACTGTCAAGCAGAGCCACCATTCATTATCTGTTTATCGTCCTAATCACAGCCCCCCACTCTGAACACTGTAAAAACCCCACAGAGAACAAGAGAATAAAGATAACCTGATGTAGTAGCATCCCCTCCCACACAAAGCCACTTCTCCTGTCATGAATAGTCAGCTCCACCCTAATGACTATTCAATACAGTCTGCAGGCTGCAGATGAACGGCCAATCCACAGCAGCATCTGCTGCGGGCCGTACTCGCCAGACGCCAGCCTTGTAAGAGGGCCATCGCAGGCTAATTGAAAGACAGAGGCCATCTCTCAAAGACAACATTTGTGTGTGCAAATGTGTGTGTGTGTGTGTGTGTGTGTGTGTGTGTGTGTGTGTGTGTGTGTGTGTGTGTGTGTGTGTGTGTGTGTGTGTGTGTGTGTGTGTGTGTGTGTGTGTGTGTGTGTGTGTGTGTGTGTGAGTGTGTGCTGGGAGGGAAACTTGACAGAAAGAAGAGTGAGAGAGAGAAAAGAGAGAGAGAGAGAAAAGAGAGGAAAATAATTGACAAAGGAAGGAGAGAGTGAAGAAGAGGGAGCGAGGAGGAGAAAGAGAGACATTCCTCTCCTCACAGAGAGAACAGCTGACCTGTCAGCATTTGTTCCCATGCGGCCATATTGGAGAAGCCCCCATGGGGGACTGAATTAACACAACACAAACCCACCACATGTAATTAGAATGGCCTGGTGGACTTGTATGTATGATTCATACAAGATCAGATTTATTTATCAGACGTTTTAAATTTTAGAAACATTAAACTACAGGGAGATCTGGGGTTGATCCCAGGTTAGAAAACATTAAGCAGTTATTTACAACCCGTTGTAAAAAGTAAGTAACAAACAGCCAGATCCAGTTTCATGCATAATTTTACAAACAAGTCATCAAAAGAAATGCAGCTGGTATTTACACGTCTGGATTTGACAAATTGGATTTTCTGTTGTTTTTCACCTCAAGGTCCCTTTATTCTCTTTGCATGAAAGACAAAAAAAACAGCCTCCCCAGATTAAAACTAAAGGATTGTTGTCATAATTCTCTGCAGTTCTCCTCTGGCGGTTTTTATTACCAAAGGCGGTGAATAATCTTTTTCCACCCTGGCCATCCTGAATAACACCATCCCTCAGCATCACTGCTTACTGTGCTTTATGTTGAAGTGTAGACGAGAGAGGGAGAACATTGAAATGAAGCACTGTCTGCTGCAGGAGGAGGGATCCATCAGCAGCCTGTGAGGGTGGAGCAGCAGAGAGAAAACTGCATGTGGGGGGGGGGGGGTGACTTTTGTAAAAACTGGTTCCTTTTAGGATGAATTAAAGTGAAACGTGTTTTCAGAGAAGAGTCAGTGGTCAGTATTGGCGTGACTCAGACTCTATTCAATGTTGCACATATGTGCTGTTTCAAAGTGTGCTTTCTGTAAATTAGGAATGTTCAGCCTGAGCCAACAACAAGTGTACAGGCCCCAAACCACAGCAGTGTGATGAGGGCTGTGCAGCCAGTCTGTTACAGGCTGGCAGACGACTGTGAGAGGAACAACTGCTCCACCAGGTGAGACACAGAAAACAGATCTGACGGTGCTCAGCTTCAGGTTTTTAGTGTCGCTATGAGGAGAGAAACACTATGTTTGAACTCTACCAGCACTCAATCATTGGTGTCAAACTATTTAATGAGTGACTGGGTCTTTATAGAGTCCATATAAATGAGAGTATTCTGTATTACCTCAGTCAGACACCATGAAAAGGTTTCTTTAAGCAGAAAGTAACTCTGCATTAGACGCTCCACATGGGGTCACTTCAGCTCTTCTTGTGTTTCTTGGGACACTTTGCACCTGTTGTTACTTTTTCCTGTGTTCGGGAAAAGTCAGGATTTGGTCATTTAATGATGTAATCAATTTTTATGTTGCTTTTTATTTATTTTTCACAGTAAGTTTGAGGCATTGAAACGAGAGGAGGGAGACAGCTTTTTTATTGAACTATTTCTTCAAACCTTGGAAAAAGTATTATTTGTATATGTTAAAAGTGAGGCAGAAATCGTTTCTCATTTAAGTAGATTAATTCAGCCAAATATGAAAAAAAAGGAAAATTCTCAATGAGGAAATGTCTTTAATTGACTTTTTTTCATTCACCCTTCTGTTATCTGCATTACTTTTTAGGTGATATTTTCTATTGATAAGATCAATGCATGTATTTAATTGTGTAAATTAAGATTTTACCAATAGCAAATCTTACATTATGACATATGAGGTGCTTTGAATAGAAATACTTCAAAACATCCTAATTTAATTACTGGCTTCTCCTCTTTTCCAATGCATTCCTGATCACATCCACTGCTAAGTCTACAATTTGCTTTGAGTCCAATTTACAATGCTACACATTAACTATTAGAGAATATGTTTTTAGTATTGTATCTTTAATTCACTGAAGGATCTGAAATCACTCTTCCTCTATTTTCATACCCGCCCTGCAAATAGTTTGGGGTTCATTTTGAGTCAGCCTAAAATATGCCTGCTTCTTACTTATGATGACGGGTGGGGGTAAAGGTAATGTTGTGATGATAAGAAAATTAAAAATACATTGTCTAAATACGCACAAGCATGTCTACCAAAACAAAACGATAAATTACAGACACTAGTCCCTGTTGCACTCTGAGCAGTGTTTGCTGTCACTTCTTCTTTGGTGGGAAGTTGTTCCAAATATTCTGCAGGTTCAAACTTCTAATTTAAGGTCATTCAATATAAAGGTCATGTCAAGTGTGATTTTTTGTTTTAAAATTGTCACAGTTTAGACATGTTGACAAGTTAAAAAGGTATAAGTTCAGGAAATTGATTCAGTGCTACCTGTTAAGATAGCTATCATCACCTGACTCTGTCACACCTGTCCAAGCCACGCCCCCAACATCACTAAAGCCTGCCTTCATATCACTTCCTGTCTGACCTCCAAACCACACCTGAACTACTGTGAGAAACAAAGAGAACCAAATGTGTGAATGGCCATTTGACATTTCCTTTTAATTGATATGCCATGTGTTACTTTATTATTAATCCATTGCTGTATCATATTTAAACCCTTTTATAGGTTTATTAGGTTAAAGAGAAAAAAATACTATGACTGCATGTAATTTAAAGTCACCTTCACATTATTATAGAAAATGATTTATTAAGATCTGTAATGTTTCCTTGTTTTCAGTGTTTTGTGGACAGATAAAGTCATCCATGTCGTCTACAAAGTGAATTAAACTGATTAAACACTGGAGCCTGTGTTTGCATCACACCTTGTTCAATATGAACCAGCTGCAGTTCCATTTCAGCTTTTTCAACATCAGTTATAATCTTTCCAGAAGGGGGTCAGATAATAAGCTAATGGTCAGAGCAGTCAAAGTCTGCGTTCGCTGTGAAACCATTGAGTCTGTTGCATTCTTCATGGGTGTGTTTTATCAGTTATCGGATCCACTTTGTTTGAGATCAAATAATTCTAATAAAAGTGACTTTGTCTCACTTAAGAGTTTTTAGTTGATCTTAATTCCTGGGGGAAATTTGGTCTTTACTTTATTTATTTTTTTATCACAAACAATGCAATTATATTTTTAGTCAATAATAAATCTGGACGTCTCAGAGGTTGATATTTTGCCATGCATGGTTTGATACCACCAGAAGAGAATGAGAGAATTATATTTTGTGATTTGCTTGATCGAACCCTTTAACAAGCTTGTTGTTTAAGTCGGCACTGAGCTCTCCACACCCTTGAGAAAACAGTTTTCTGAGTAGCACAGTGCAGTGATAACGAAGCAGCTTATGGTCCTCTGTTCAGCAGCTCTGGCTCCGGCTCTTCGAGGCAGGAAAAGCCGAGCCATCAGGGATTTGTCAGAGGCCTGTTATTACATCTCTAGTCACATAAAATATGGCCACCTCTCCTGAGATCCAACGGCGAGATAAATCCACTCTCCTCCAACCAGACTGGCCCCCGCAATGAAACCAGCCAATGGCGTTCCTCAGCCACTGACCTCTGTAATGACATGTGATTTATACAGTACATGTTTTAAACTGAGACACACACCTCTCCCTCTCTGTATCTATATCTGGTGTCATGTGAGATAACAGGCAGGCCTTTGGGAGAGGGGAGACATGACACCCATCTTTGGGGTCTCACAAGATGGCTACAAAGTGGATAGTTTCCCCTGCAGCTGTCTGAGCCTGCACTGAATGTGTGTCCTGCTGCATGAGCTCACTCACACATATTGCAGGTTGACACTCTATAAGCTAAGTGACCGCAGTGTGGACGGCCTAAATCAACACCTGGTTGGGCAGAAATAAGGACTCTTGTGTTAAAGGAGCAGATTACAGAAGTGCTTGAAAGATAATATGAATTACCACTAGACTGGATTATGGTCAACTGGTGCTCTTTGAGATTTACCACAAATCTAAATTAAATACTAGATCATCAAGATTATAAAAACAAAACAGAATAAGAGCAAACCCAAAAAGGAATATATCAGTCTAAGAGTGAGAAGTGTACTCCAGACACTCAGAGCGGTGTTTTGTCCCCTGCACAGTCTGGTAGATTAAGAGATTAAGCTGTGTGGCTGAAGCAGAGCTGAAAGGCTGGCCATGTCGTTGACCTTGGCGAGCGACACACAGAGATGATGACACACACCACCACAAATATCTGTCTTTCATAAACAGGCACCAAGACCCCACTCAGCTCAGCTGGCTGGACACATAGAATATAAGGTTACTTCCTTCTTCTTTTTTTTAACACAACAATGGATCCAACTGTGTTTCATTAAAGTAATGTTTTAGAATGATTATTTAAATGGTTAATTTAAATACTTAACTAAGATTTAAATGATATTTTTGGTTTATTTTATTTTTATGCTCGTTTAAGATGTGAATCTGTGAGGCTGTAATGCTTGTTTCAGTTTTATAGCCTACATCCATGAATTAGATTTTAGATATTCCTACATGTTTTTCATAATTTCAGAGTTGTAATTAAACACATTAGACATGAATTCATTATTTTTCATTGAAACTACAGTACATATGTAAACGGTTCTGCAGGATGTAGCCTAAAAGTATTTTTTTTTTTTTAATAAACTGTATATTTAAAAGATTTGACGTTTATTGTGAGAATAGATTTTTTTTTTAGAGTAATTAGAAAGCTAGCAAGGAACAACTTTCAAATAATTTCATGTTTAATAAATATGTTCAAAAGTCGGTCACTTTTCCGAGCACCATCCAGAGAACATGTAACCTCTGAAATCAGAGCAGAACCCCTGCTGTTGGTTGTTGTTGTTGTTATTTTGTTTATTGCCTTCATGACCTGATTAAGTTCAACTGGTCACATTATTTAAAAATCTAAAATGAAAATTGTCTAGATGTATGTTGAATTATTTAAATGTAAAACATTTGACAGAATAGGTCTTAAAAACGAAATAAAATTTCTCTACGGTATTTATTATTTATGTATTAATCAGAAACGTTACGTGTTTAAAGTATAGGCTATATTTAGACGTAATGACCTGAAGGATCCTGCTAAAGGAAAGGATGGAGGGATACAAAATGAAAATTATTTAAATAATTAAATGGCTGAATAAATAAATTATTTTCCTATCCTTCACCTTTCAGAATCATCGTCATCACCATCATCATCACTCTGTTGATGTTTGTTTTTTTCCGCCAGTGACGTAAAGCTAGACTTTACAATATCGACTTAAAACACCAATAAAAGACAAACAAGAAAAGGAAAATGGGATACTAAATTAACGTCATTATTTCTCAACATCGCCGACAACAAATAAAACCGATTTTGATAATGATAGCCACTAATAGCCTATATTTTTAAAAACAACAAGTAGCCTAACGATGTTTGTGTCAAAAAAATACAATTTTCGTTGTTTGAAAAATCGACACCTTTGATGGTGTAAAGATAAAACTTGACCTGAAATTTAATGAAATGTAAAAATTAAAAATAACATTTCTTCTCTTTATCAGCTTTTTTTTAAGATAAAAAAAGACCCTACAAACTGTCCTGGCGCGTGCGTAAATTCGTTTATGCATATAGCCCCTCGCCACTTTTCGAGCAGCCTCAAAATAAACTCATCTTGTCAAACCTGGAGGACGCGGGGAAATTTGAGAGGAGATGAAATATTTCTCGGTTGATATAAAAGGAGCCCTTTCGCCTGAGTTATGGCCCGGGTTTGGCGTAGCTGTGAGGGATGCATGCTGCTCCTTCTCTCCGCCCCAGAGGAGGAATCATCACAGCTGATCTATGGCCCAGTTCTACTTTACCTTTACAAAACAAAGGATCATCCGCGCTTAGAGTCGAGAAAATATCCTTCTGACTACCTGCGACATCTAACATAACACCAGACTACTTGTCGTTTAAGTAACATCCGGGTAATCCAAATACTTTGGAAACAAAAGCCTACAAACTCCTTGGCTAAAACTTGAGATTTACGCACAAAAACGCTTAAATAATCTGCGGGTTTTAAATCTTTCCCTCACAACTCCCTCTTTATCCTCTCTCTCTCTCTCTCTCTCCCTCTCTGCTTCCCCTCATTTACCCCACAAACCTATTCTGGTATCTCAGCACACGACTAAATTAGACCAAAGATGATAAGAGCACAAAGCATTATAATTCCGCCGGGCTCCTCCTCCTTCCAGCCATGCGTCCTAATTAATGGGACACCCCCAGTCGCAAAAAGCCCCGCACTGGACTGCAACATAGTCAAAGAGTGAAAGGGAAGAGGGCGAAAGTGCCACTGGAGATAATTGATTACCTACCAATCAATGAGAACTTGTTAGTAATCGTCAACTCTTTGGACCTCGCCATTTTCAGGGAGGCATCTCACTCCTGCGGACCCACTGCTCCCGAGGATCCACTCTTTGAAGACATCCCATTTTGGAATAAGATTTTCTTTTCTTCCCCTTTTCCTCTCTGTCTCTTTTTTAAACCTCTTAACTGTTATGTGACTCTTTCTTTTACCCCTCGATAGCATCGGTTTTTTTTTTACCCTCTAAATATTTCTATAAAAGTCACACACAAACTCCGCGCACAGCCAATGATGACATCCAAAGAAGTGGCCAAATGTGATGCAGTGGAAACCAGGAGGCGAAGCCCGCTGGACCACTTGCCGCCTCCTGCCAACTCCAACAAGCCGCTGACACCCTTCAGCATCGAGGACATTCTCAACAAACCGTCGGTGAAACGAAGTTACACAATCTGCGGCACCGCTCACCTCATCTCGTCCTCTGAGAAGCACCGTCCATCCAGCATCCCTCTGTCCAGCCGGGCTCTGCTCACCCAGACCTCCCCGCTCTGCGCGCTGGAGGAGCTGGCCAGCAAGACCTTCAAGGGGCTGGAAGTCAGCGTGTTACAAGCTGCAGAAGGTACTATCCATCCCCTAATTTACATCGTTTTAGAAAGTTCTTTTGTTAGTCGTTTTTTTAAATCTTTTTTTTTCTTATTCAGTGTCCTGCATGCACGAAAGAGAAATTTTGGTACCCTTTTATTTTGCACCCTCTCGTGCAATCGGTTCGTTAAATATGGTTGTTTCATGGGCAGAGAAAATGTTTTCTTTTGTTTTCTCAATGTTGTATTTTTCCTGCTAATATATGCAATCGAACAAAGACTAGTTCATTTATCTGTCTGTTTCTCAAAGAAATAAATCGCCGCCTCTAGTCTTTAATATAAGTGTCTCGAGTGTGTGCTGCTCAATATTTCCCAGTGGTGTCTGGGTAATTTTCTTGAAATGACCTGTTCCCAGCAGAGATGGAGGTTTTACTGTCTCTCACATTGTATTGGTTACCTTGTTATTATTACGTTAGGATGATTTTTACGCGATGCACCTGCACTTGGAGCTGATTTTCACCGCGCCTCTGTCTCTCCTCAACAGGCCGGGACGGGATGACTCTGTTTGGCCAGAGAAGCACCCCGAAGAAGCGCCGGAAGTCTCGAACGGCCTTTACCAATCACCAAATCTACGAGCTGGAGAAGCGCTTCTTGTACCAGAAATACCTGTCACCGGCTGACCGGGACCAGATAGCGCAGCAGCTCGGCCTGACGAACGCGCAGGTCATCACGTGGTTTCAGAACCGGAGGGCCAAGCTAAAACGGGACCTGGAGGAAATGAAGGCCGACGTGGAGTCTGCCAAGGCCGTCGGCCAGGTCCCCTTGGAGAAGCTCGCCAAGCTGGCGGACCTGGAGAAATGCGCCAACGGCACGCTGGGCCACCCGCGAGGGGAGTCCCCCGCGCGGGGAGGCCAGGAGCACGAGCTCGCTCAGAAACTGCGCTCATCGCCGCTGTCGCCATTCTCAGACCACACAACGAGTAAAGAGTGCTCGGAGGACGAGGACGTGGAGATTGATGTGGATGACTGATTGCGCAGCGTGGGGCAGACACACAAAAAGACGATTTTAAAAAATCCTCGCGAGGACTTGTATCTTATTGCTTATATTGTATACCATATCTGAGAACATGTACCAAAATGTAATGACTTTTATATCGGCGCAGATAGAACTATTCATAGTGACGCATGAACACAGAAGCAGAAATATGCAGTGATATTTTATTCATTAGCAAACTGTCACTTGCAATCAAAGCAATATGGTCTGATATGACACGAGTAACTTATTATTTTTTTACACTTTAGGCCAAC
>NC_089195.1:9549304-9644304 GCF_963930695.1 Labrus bergylta | reverse complement strand
GATAAAGTTCTATATAGCCACATCGGAAAAACTGGCAAAGGATTGAGCACTTAGACAGATGTGTACATATGAGTGCTGCAAAGAGCAAATTCAATACTCTACAAGACCCACATTTAAAATACTGCCTATTTGTGTTGTTTAAATACATTTGCGAGTTAAAATCTTCTTTTTTTTCTGAGTAAATAGCCGAACAGAATGGCCCCTCTAGAATAATATAGTACTGGCATTTCATGGTCTGCATCCTTGGGCAGTATTCATCTTAAAGGTGCACTATGTAGATTTGGTAGTCAAATTTGAAAGTTGGAGAAGTGAAACACTGCTATGCCATATTTTTTTACCTAAATAAACAAACTTTATTCAAAAAATGGGTCCCTGGAACACTGTTTGGAGCTAAAAAGCTACGAGGAGCGTTACGGCTTCACTGTTGTGGGGCCCCCACCATAACTTCTCTCGTAGCATTTTATCTTCAGTGTTACAGGAACCAAATTTTCCTGAGGAAAGTTTGTGTATAGAGTTATAACATATAGAATCTGTACATTTCTCCAACTTTCAAATTTCTCTACCAAAACTACATAGTGCACCTTTAAAGCTGCCAAAGAAAAAATAGATCTTAACTTTGGATAAGTGAACTAAGTAATTGATGATGCTGTTGTTTTTGTCATTGTTGTTGTCATTGTTTCAGAAGACATTTTGTATACAAAACTTAGCTGTCAAATAAAGGTGGGGATTAAATATATTTTGCAGAGAAGACGATTCTGCATTTCTTAGGCCTTCATATTTAAGTTAAGCTAAAAGAGGGAAATACTGAAGTGAAGCAGTTTGTATTTTTTTATCTTTATTAATTCTATACCCACTCTTAGCTTTGGCTTTGTTTGACATGTTTGTCATCTGAAATGAGACAACAACAGGCTAAAGACCCTTTAAGCTTCTGCGTTTTAATTGCTGCAAGGTATCTGCACCTAAAGATGCAGCAGGTTCTTTGCCATCATTAAAATATATATATTTTTAAATTAAAGACTTAATTTTGGCTATAGACGACTGCGATATACTGTTTTCAAATTGAAAGGGCTGAAAAGACACTGCAGAATCTGCACAACACATTTCGGGAAACGCTATCCGCAGCACTTGCGCATTACTGCGCAGAATCCGCTCTCCTCTCTGTGGCGGATGTTACGTCATCAATGTTGGCGGTATTTTGAAAAGTAGGCTCTGCTGTTTGTTGTTGTTGTCCGCGTCGTGGAGGGAAAAAACTGTGTTATTTGGAGATTATGGTAAGACTGCACGTCCTTTGCTTTTGTATTGTCGTTCATATTGTTACATAAAAGATCAGAAATCGAAGTTATGAAAGTCAGACTCCGTCGTGCTGACGTAAACACGCTAATGTCAGTCTCCCTCATGAGAAAGTACAAACTCACATGTGAACTGTGGAAGCTCTTTGTGATTGTACTCTCCACAATTATACCTGTGTGTGTGCACATTTTGACGTCTCCTGTCTCCGTGTTCAGGCGGAGATGAAACCAGCAGAGCTGTCAGAGGAGGCTCTTAACGAGCTGATGGGTTTGTGTGAGACTCAGTTTGCTCAGCTGGAAAAGGTAAAGAACTCAAACCTACGAGTCAGGCACACAGATCAACACCTGAGAGGAGACATTGTACAAACCGTGTGTGTGTGTGTGTGTGTGTGTGTGTGTGTGTGTGTGTGTGTGTGTGTGTGTGTGTGTGTGTGTGTGTGTGTGTGTGTGTGTGTGTGTGTGTGTGTGTGTGTGTGTGTGTGTGTGTGTGTGTGTGTGTGTGTGTGTGTGTGTGTGTGTGTGTGTGTGTGTGTGTGTGTGTGTGTGTGTGTGTGTGTGTGTGTGTGTGTGTGTTACAGCTTCAGAATGAGATTATTCTGTGTGAACCAGATTTCTGCGAGAATCCACAGGAGCAGGTGAGTGAGGTTTACTGACATGTCCTGCTCTTTACTGTTTTTATACACCTGTGTGTTACTCCTACAACACCTGGAAGTTTACATTTAGCTTTTTTCATTAATTGAACATTTGATGACACTTTTAGAAACATTTGAAAACAAAATGGAATAGCAGATAAACTAATGATAACATACACAATATGTGGCATAGCAATGATCATAATAGCACAATGCAGCACATTGGCAAGACAATTATGATACTACAATATTGAAAATTAACCATGATGGCTTCACTGGCACATTACAGAAATGTTGTAAATGTGCAGTGTCCCTGTAATTAAACTTTATATATAAATAAAGTAAAAAAATATAACAATAGCTGATTAATTGAAGAAAATAAAATGTCCTGTAAAAGGTAAAGTGCAGGATTAATGTATTTATGTATTTATGTAATGTATTTATTCACCTCTTATAATGCTTCTCTTAATTTCACTCCTGTCCAACATTATCTCACTGTCGTTGTCTTCTTATATCCCGCTATTAACTTCTTCTTTGGCCGATTAGCTTCTGTTTTGTTCATATTTCTTTCATTCATGTCATGACCGTTAATTCCCATGGAAAGTTTTCAACTTTGAAAATTCCCAGAATTTTGCAACCCTAAACAGCACTCATAATTTGTTGCTTGTAACTACTGCAGTCAGGTACAGTATGTGTCAAATGAAGGGAGTTACAGCGTGCTGCAGAAACCGCCTTTATTTACATGTTTCACAGTAAGTGATGGGACTGACTGTTAAAAGAAAGCAGAGGATTCATTTAATCAGAAAACACTCCTTATGCATGTTCAAAACAAGATCAGCAAAGACATCAGAGGTACCACTATGTCCACAGGTCTCCAAGATTGACCCAAACCAAAAGTGTTTCTTTTACCCCCCAAAAAAAGATTGTTTATTAATCACAAACACATGTTTTGCTGTTTCTCCATTGACGTCTATTCAACAACTTCTACTTCTGTCAGTCATTTAGTTTGGGAATCCATTAAATATGTAATTTTTGTAGATGAATAACTTTCATTTGTTTAAACTTTCTGTGCATTGTGGATATTTTTTCTCAACAGTCAGTGAATCAACTGGTGGCAACAGAAGCTGAGCTGAAGCAGTGGATGACCGTGGAGCCCAAATGTAAGTCTGTATTTACATCGTGATAGAAGCTCCGTATCAATATTTCAATCTAAAGTAAGATGATCAGCAATCAGGACCACAGATTTATAACCATTTGATGTAATTCTACATTTAAAACAAGAAAAAAGAACATGTGTGAAAATAGTGCATTTCTTTAATTTAGATAATTTTTTGATTGTGACATTTTTTGTTGATTTGTTTTAATGAGTTTATTTATTTATTCTCTATTCAGTGTTGGCTCGAAATTCTGAAGTTTTACTTCAAGCTGGAAAAGACGAGGTTTGTTTTTGTGCAAATGGTCCCTTTTTTTAGAAAAACATTTCTTTTTGAAATGTTCCTATTTAAATGCATTGCTGAGGCTCTGAAATCCATTTTCTAACTTTGTTTGTCACAGATGCTCAAGCTGTGCTCGGAACTTGAGATGATTGCTTCCTGCTACGAAGCAAAGCGAGACAAACTGAGGGAAACAAAAGAACAGTGAGTGACCTTTATGTTATAGTGCAAGCTTTCAATACCATACTGTCCTTTCTCGGGGCGTGTAAAGGCTTTTCAGTCATGAGCTGAAGAGACCTCTCAGACATTATTCATTCATTTTCATATTTCCGTCTATTAGGGAACTGAAATGGATGGAGGAGAAGAAACAAGCGCTGATGGCAGCCAAAGATCATGTTGAACGACTTCAGAGTGAAAAGGAGAAATTGTCAGAGCTCAGGTAAGTGTGTAATGGCAGAGTCTCAGAAATATGAGTAATGCAAGTTTTGAGATATGTCTCCACTAGGGGGCAGCAAAACATGGGAAGAGTAACAACTGTATAGAAAAAAATAAAAATGTTGTTTTGCATAAATGAGTGACCATGAGTATTAATAATGTGTGTGTGTGTGTGATCTATGCTGCAGTGTATTGCAGGACACCAAGGCCAAAATTCAGAAGATGAAGGTCTATCAGGATCAGTTAATGGAGTCTCTAGCAGAAGTCCTGGGGAAACACGTCCCTCTGCCTCAGAATGAATCCAGTTCAAGCAAGAAGAAGAAGGTGCAGCATGCTCTTCTCTTCTTTTTTCATCCTCCATGTTTCTGCAGCCTGTGTACTTGTAAAACCTGTTCTCTTCAAACTCCAGTGAAAATAAACACCTTTTTGTTTTTTCCTTTTCAGAACATTACCCCAGAGCTCAATGAAGACTTGATTTCACTTAATGAAATTCTGGAGGTAGGTTGTGATTTACTACATTATCAGCTGGAAGTCAATACGTTTTAAGTAGCGATGCACGATTCTAAAAAATTAGGCCAGATACAAAATAACTATTTAGCCGATTGCCTTTAGATGTTTTTTTCCATCTCTTCTTTGTTACTCTCTTTGTGTCTGTTTTTCTAATGAACTATGAGATCTGATGTATTTCAATTGTTGCTTAGTAGTCCCTCCTCTTGAAATGTCATTGGAAAATGTTCTTTTTATTGAACTTTGTATTTTTTTTTTTTTTGCATCAATAACAACAAAAGTACACCCAAAACAGATATTACACGTTCTTAAGTATCCGTAGTCAGTAGATGTTAAAAAGAAAAAAAAAAGACAAAAGGAGATGTATCTACAAAAAAAACAAACACAAACCAACAAAAATGTAACACAACAAACAAACCCCTAAAGGGCAGCACCCTCGTAAAAGAATATACATACCTATACGCATACATACAAACAAATCAACTTGTCTTTGAGCATTCTAATGTTTCATACCAGTGCAGTGTTTCCCCTAGGTTTAAAGCGTTGGGGGGGGGTGGGGACAAGCCGACACGGCAACACAAACACTTGAAGAAATTTTGGTGTTCATGTGTTACTTTTAATGACAGCTGTCCTTTTCTATCAGAAAGGTATCCTTAAATGACTTATTTCCCTGAATTCCGACTCTATCCACTATCCTATCTCTACAATAAAGGCACAAAAGCCCATAGGCAGCAGTTTCTGTCATAAGTTTCAGCTACTCTGTGAACTCTGGCTTATGTGGGCTCTTCCAATTACGCAGAATAATCCCGGCTGCTATGACACAACCTGTTATGATTAGTACCGACTCTGCCGGTATCAGAGATCTGTCCCTCTAACAAACAAAGTTGCAGGGACTTAACGGCAGGTAGAGCTTGTTCAAGCAAGCCTTCGAGACTCTTCAGCACCACCTTCCATAAAGGTTGTACCATGGAGCAGCGCCATATACTGTAGCATGGAGAAATGTGTTGATAGCAACATGTTAGCCATTAATATTATATTCTCAAGGTGGACGTTTGTATGAAGTGGGACCTCACTATCTGCTGTCCATTATGCTGACTGACTATGGTGGCTAGGCTAACCTTGTTAGCTGGCACGATGAAACCTGACTGCTATCATCGTTTAGGATATGTAATGAAACGACTTTACTGTCACCATGGAGATACCAAACCAAAATACTTTAATACAATGAAAAACACAAGAAAAACAAACATTCCTTTGATAATGTCACTATGTTGCACTCAATTTGTCAATAAAGACAAAAATGTTGAATAAGGATATTTTTTCTTGAAATGTGTCTCAATATAGTGGTATGTTTTAGGGCTGAGCAATATATCGAGTTTTTAAGATATATCGATATATTTTCAAACAAGATATAGGGTAAGACTATATCGTTAATATGGATATAGTTTAAGTTGCATTAAAGTAATGTTATAGAGGTGCCAGGTCACCTTTTCCTCATCTCACTGATGGTGACTGACTGTCTGTTCCTCTTAACCCTGCTCCTCCTCTCTCTCTCTCTCTCTCTTTTATTGTATTTAAGGAACATTTTTATTTTATAATATTACTTTATAAATTCACAAACAGGTAGTTTATTTTTCCATGTGTTTTCACTGTTAATAAAATACATATTAATATATATTGAGTATCGCTATTCAGCTAAACAATATCGAGATATGAGTTTTGGTCCATATCGCCCAGCCCTAGTTTGTATATAAAACTTGGTGGAAGATTGGCGGTACTGGTGGGACATGGCACTGACCCTCTTGTGGGATGCCATTGGCCGCAGCACAAACCGCTGAACTTCAACACAAGCCTTATGGCAGCGACATGCCAAACGCTGTCATTTCAAAATAGAGGAAGTAAGAGAAAAACAAGTTCTATTAAAGCAAAGAACTGTAAATATAAAACATATTTGTTGGAAAATGAAGTCAAACAATAAGAGATCTAAACTGTGTTTAAAATAAGAATATAATGTGCAAAATATCAAACTCTAAAGAAGAAGAGTAATCAAAGACTTGCTCCCAGTTTAAGATGGAGAGTCAACGTCAGTGTCAGAGAAGAGTCGTAGAGTCTAGACTTTAGACTTTATTGTCCATGGTGAGAACAAAGAAAATATGAAGTTCTGAACACAGAGGGCTCGAGCTGTCTGCTCTGTAGGAGTGTTTTTAAGGATAAAAAAAATACTTGATTAATGTAACTTGTTGAATCCAAGTTGTTAAGATGTTTTCAATGATATTTTGACATGTAAAACAATGAGACAGCATCGAGTAAGAACACATTTTTATCAACGTTCCTTGCGCTGTGAATTCTTTTTTACTTCAAATGCTAAAATGGATAGATTTTTTTTATTATTATTTTGTTTAAAGTCAAATCTGCTAGATGAAAATGTGATGGATCCATTTTTCCTTTCAATTTGTTTTAGGATGCCAGTGATTAATTTATAATAACTCTAATAAGACTAATAACTTTTCATAGAGTTCAAATACTCCTAAACATTAAAGGATTGTTTTCGATGGTAAGAGCTGTTTTTTTAACCGTTGTCCATCTTTATGACCTACGTCCTTTAAAGAAGCAGCTCTGTCTATTGAACTAGATAGATCAAACTTACAATTATTAGAAAAAACATTAAAAGTACTGCCTTTGTTTTTTTTTTTAAATCTTAGCCACTAGCCAGTTCCATTTCCATTGTTAAACATCCTTACTACTGACAGCAATTGGAAATGTAAATGTTTCCTTCATTTTCCTACTGTTACAAGTCAAAACTTTCACCTCCGACCAGTCCATACGTAAATGTTGATGTTTGTTTGTGGCTGTAATGACAATTAAAAAAAAACAAGACTAGTAAAACCTGTATTTTTTTAATCAAAGAAATGATATTTTCCTCTCGTCTCTTTGAAGGGTGTTGTCAATTGTCAAATAGAGATTTCTATAAAAACCACTGTGTGTAATGATTGTATGCATGGTAACTTTTAATTGAAATGTCTTACAGTAAACTGTATCAGGTTTGACTAAATACTTAACTCTGTCTTGTGTTCACGACAGCTGCTCATGAACAAAGTCCTGACCACACCACACGACCCCTACATGACGATAGACGACACATTCTGGCCCCCCTATGTAGAAATGCTGCTCCGCTATGGTATTGCAGTGAGGCATCAAGAAAATAACTTCAAGATCCGCCTGGAAACCTTTTGGTAAGGCAGTGGTGCATCAGGCCTACCGCCTCTCAATGTCTGCTTGTGTAATGATATCATTATGTATATTTATGTAAACTGATGTGAAGAATAACGGAGCGAGAAAAGTAATGATGCTCATGCTAGCTGTATGTATGTGAGTTGTTATGTTTCACAGCCCTGTGCATTTCTAAAATGATTTATTTACAAGATGCTCTTTGCACTTCACATGTATGTTTTTTTATGTTTGTTTATGAATAGTTTTGTTTGTACACAGAAATAATGGGTCCTGTAAATTTCTGCTTGTATTTTATATAAGCATTCAGTTCAGTCCAATTTAGACAATGTGCTGATATTTGACTCCAAAGGGTTGAAGTCTTCTCTACGCTATTTTCTTTTATCAAAGGCAAGGTTTTAATCAGAGAAAGGCGATGTATGTTATTATTTTATATATTACATTTTCCATTTTTACTTTCCATGCAATGTTTTTCAAATGTCTTGAAGGGTTTCTTGTCTATATATAATCAGACTGTGGACTGTATATACTGACAATTTTTTCTGTGTAAATGTTTGTGTTCATGTTCAATAAACGTGGGAACTTTGCATACAGTGTGATGTTTTTTTTTGTTGGAAAAATCAATGAAAATTATTGAATTTACAAACAACCAGTTTATATTGTTAAAAATATTAATGAGACGTATTTGAGCGCTGGTTGATGAATATTTTATGAAAAATGCTAAACTTGATTCACAAGAAACTGTGTGCGTCACATGACGTCAGAGCTACCGTCCAATCCGGAGCGGGCGCCGCGTCAGCTTTAGAATTCCTGTGGGCGGAGAGGGGATTCCGGTTCCGGGTGTTTTCATATCCCTCTCGGATGCGTTCATCTCTTTTGATTATGGTCTTTTATCAGAAACTTCTGAAGATTAACGACTGATTAAAGTATAGGTTTTTACATTACGAAGGTCCAACTGAAGCCGTGACCATGACGACCCGCTCGGAGAGGGAGAAGGCCCAGAAACTGAACGAGCAGCACCAGGCCATCCTGTCCAAAATGCTGAGAGAGGAAGACAACAAGTACTGCGCCGACTGCGAGGCGAAAGGTGCGACAGTAAAGCTGAATCCCCTTTTACCACACAAAGTTGACGTTTGACCCAGAATTCGTCGCTGGAGATAACTATCAGTGTAGCATCTGCGTTTGTTAGCTAAGCTAAGTCTCCAGTGTGAAACTGGTTCGGGCAAGTCAGCTGACATCTCTTCCCCTTCAGCTAAACTAAGTGGCTAACTAGCAAGCTAACTTCTCTAAATCTACCAAAAGCTCCGCACAGCACCCCTCCCTTTCCACCGCCTTTAACTCAGCTCTCGACTGATAAACTAAAGTTAACAAGTGTCCTCAGCAAAATAGCTTCTTATGTCTTATTTCCATGTTTGGTCAAAGTTAAATAATGTAAAGCATGACTGTGTCACTTTGAGGCGCTAACGTCACACGATCCTACTTGCATTTGTTTCCCCCGTAGACTTAAATGTTCATCATTAAATCAAACCTGTTTCTTGCTTTGTTAGGTCCAAGGTGGGCATCCTGGAATCTGGGAGTATTCATCTGCATCCGGTGCGCAGGTATCCACAGGAACCTAGGAGTACACATATCCAGAGTTAAATCAGTCAACCTGGATCAGTGGACCTCAGAACAGATCCAGGTACTGACTCTCCTGTTTGTTTACTTTTAGTTCAGTCACAGAAGAAGATGCTGTTCAGTTTGTCTAGAAGTCATTTTGATGATGATGTCAGGTCTGTGGTGGGCATCAAAGGGTTAATTTCAATGTCATATTACTTTTGTAAAAATTATATTGACAATACTTTAAATTCCAGTGACAATACGAAAAACTGTTATTAAGAGGGAGTTGAGTAACCATCTTTTACATAATTACATATTACTATCACTCATCTCAGCATTTCTGCACTATTGTCCTATTTAGCCTTGTATGTATTTTTATTTGCTTATTTGTGTTCATATTTAATGTTATACTTTTGTTCATTGAGAGCACAGTTCACTGAAGACAAATTCCTTGTGTGTTGAAATCTGATTCTACTTCTAAATATTTAGCAATGCACTTCCATTATCTAGTGGACAACAGAGAGACCAAATATAGAGCTCCTAACTTAAGGCCCCTGATTTGGGCAAAGCTCAAACTGGTGGATCCGTCCTTTCATGATAAAAAACTAACAGTAATACATCCACGTTATTCTTAAGTAACCATAACAACCAGTTTTTTTTTGTTTGAGCAAAAGAATGGTAAGTAACTTTATCATTATAAACATTGTTAAACTATTTTCTTTCCTTGAAGATGTTTATTTTTTTAATATAAATATATACACTTATAATCTTTCAACCGACCCCCATCCTCTGCAGTCTCATGTCAAAGTGCCCTTGGGCAAGTCTACAGTGCACCCCAAATTGCTCCCTGCGCGTGAATGCTTATGAATAGACATGTGATTATTTTATACCGATACCCTTTAAATAGCAGCTTCTGGTATCAGTGTGTGAAAGTGGTGTGAATGAGTGAATGTGACCTGCTGTGTAAAAGTGCTTTGAGTAATCAGAAGACTAGAAAAGCGCTATCCAAGTCCATTTACCATTTAGAGTGCATCTGTCCTACAAACAAAAATAAAATAACATGCCAAATAGCAGATGTTTTAGAAAGCATTTCCCGTTAAGTGCAGCCCCACAAATTTAATTTGTAAGAATTTCTCACATCATCTATGTCCCCACTGTCTTTCGTCATTAAACCTACATGTGAAACGGTTTCTCAGCTGTACTTCTGCTTATCCTACCTGATATTCACCAATGTACAACAACTCCGGCTCCAGTTTGCTTCTCTCTTAAACCCAGATGACATAATCTGTGTTTATTTTTTTGTATTCTAGAAAGTAACAAGAGTCCAGAAATGTTACACCTCACAGGATAGGTAGTTTTCCCTATGCTGAGCAAACACATTGCCATGTATCTGTCCTCTTTTCACCATAATATCTTTTCTTTCTACAGAGTATACAGGACATGGGTAACACCAGGGCCAGGAAGCTCTATGAAGCCAACCTCCCAGAAAGCTTCAGAAGACCTCAAACAGACCAGTATCCTTCACTTTCAGCCGATACTTCAACCTCTTTAATAACATAATCAGCCCTCCATGTTTCATCATCGTTACAGTTGCTAACATTAACATTAGGCTGATCACTCTATTATCACACTTAGCTGTTGTTGCTAATACTACAAATAATTTTACCATTATTATAATCTCTTATTCATTGTTGTTGTTGCTCTGTTTGTCTCTATCCTTCTTCCTGCATCTCAGTCTATCCCACTTTCCAAGCCCAGCACAGTTTCAGCAGATGGCTGATCATCATGAGTCTGGTTTTGCTCGAGGTTTCATCCTCTTAAAGGGATGTTTTCCATGCCTCCCTTAGTTGCTAAATTTGCTGGGCTGTGCTCATGACGGATTAATGTTGTGTCTTTTTTATCATAGGAGAAAGGTCTTTGTCCTGCTCGCTTTGAAAAGTGTCTTGAGAGAAGATTTGTTATGAATTGGCGCTATACAAATAAAGATTGATTGAATGATCGATACCCTTTAGTTAAACCTTAAGTGTGGTATACTTAAATTATTCCTTGTGGTGTGTTTGTTCCATTTTCCCTTTAACTCTGGCATAAGAGCTGTGGAATTCTTCATCAGGGATAAATATGAGAAGAAGAAATACTACAGCAAGAATGTGACCAATGGGAGCAGTGTATGTGTCGGTTCCCGTCTCTCTCACTATGCACTTAGCGTTTCACAAGTAGTATGTACACTTGCACAGACACGTTTGTTAAGTTTGGATCTCTTTGTTGTTCTTCGTTTGTAGCCCAAAGACGTAAAGACAGAGAAGGAGCCAGACAGAGGGAGCAAGGTGTCATCGTACACCAAGGTAGGAGTCTCACACACCTCCATTTACAAGTCAGGCTGTAGAAAAATTCACCTCCGCTTTGTTTTCATCTCATATAACTGCTTTATATTTTCAAAGAGTGAAGAGCCCAGGCCAGTTCCAAAAATCAGCCCCGCTAAGACTTCAGAACCTTCTGTGAACCTACTAGGCCTTGGTGAGTATCAGTTCACCTTTTCTGTTATTGGAAAATAAAAATCATACAAATCTGTAATTATTTAAGGAATAAGGCTAACTCATCTTTCAGATTGCTAACACACTGATATATGTGTATATCTCCAGTTTGACTGTCTAATGCTGTAATAATTTTGTATAAATGATGAGTGCACGTTGCCTGTAACTCTGGCTTATTGCTCGTGCTGCGACGTGCTGTGGCTGTGATTGTATACCTTTTTAATGCAGCATCACAGCAGGTGATGACCACTGCACACAAGTGAGATATTTAGTTTCTGTAGGCACAAAGCTACACGACAACTGTCCATCATAAGCTTGTTGTTGACTTGATGTGTATGAATGAAGCACCGGGCCTAAGAGAGAAAGAGTTAACTTTACATTCCTAGCTGTGTTTCAAGCACCGCCTGACAGTCTGACCCTCCCTCCTGTTACTTTATCTACCAGCCAGCAGACTGTGGCTATAAAAGGGCTGTGCTCAAAAAATCGCTATAACAATATATCGTCATGTGCTCCTTGCAAATACATGTATGGATGCAGATGTTACAGAATCGATGTGGATGTAAAGCTGTGAAGACAGTTTTGAAAGACTATTGACCTATGGTTCAGTTCACAATAAAACCATAGCCACAGCTCTGGGATTAAAATATTTTAATGTATCTCACATTTATGGTTTATATTTTAATGTAAACCACACACACAGGTTTAACAGTCCTGAACTGATACACATGTGCAAAAAAACAACAACAAAGACTTCACACGGTGCATACAGAAGTTAACATACCTGCAAATGAAACTGTTAACTTTATTACACTGCAGGCACATCCTCCTGCAGCCTTTTCTTTTGATATGGTTTCAAAATCAGGTCTGTTACCGATACGGCCGCTCTGGTTTCACTTGTACACAAGTGTAACACTTAATACTCAGAAAGCCTGACACTTCACTGTCCCTCCACTGACTGCCTCAGTCACAGCTGACTTCCATGTTTGTTTTCATTGAGTCCCGTCCGTCCCACCAGCACAGAGTTGGGTCATTTGCATTTCAGCCTGGCTGTTCAAACTGAAGTCACATTGCAAAACATTCAACCTGTTTCTGATTTAGGCGGTGATATGATCATGATCCAAATCTGGTTTAAAAAGATCAGAGTCCACGTGACTTGTGCTGTATGATTAAAAACCCTTGATTTTGAAGATGTGATGTTAATAAAATGATTGTTATAATGAATTTATCTGAGGCACATTTGAACCAAACAATCTGATCTGGGTCACTTTTGTCATGTGAAAGTACTCTTAGATCTTCTTTGCTAAGTTGACATCATAACTGTGTGATGTAGATGTGTTTTTTTTTTAAATCCAAGCTATAGAATTCCTGCTGCTCCAAAATGAAATTTTGCACCAGTGAGCCACTGCTGAGCTTTTATCTGTGAAGTATTCCAAAGAAGCGTTAAAGCTGCAGGCTCAGTCACTGAGATGTACAGCACTTCACGTCTTTTGTCTTGTTTTGTTGGATCATTGTTACTCAAACAGCAAAATGATGAGCATTGAATTAATCAGATGAAGAGAGACCGTTAAGAAAGGAAAATAGATGATTGAAGTTTCTCACAGCACAGATGTGCCAACAATATGGAAAATGTTCCAGTAGGGTTTTAGTTTGATCACAGTATTGGTCAGTCTGTGGGCTTGACTCTGATTGTGTAGAAATAAAAAGACTGAAGTGAGATGAATGGACTGAGAAGGTTTTTCTTATTTGACAAAACAGTTCTTGATCTAGTTTCATTTTGTGGACACAATATGCAGTTAAAGTGAAATCGCAATAAATTGTATCCAAAAATGTTTCAAATTGCAATAACATTGTTTCATGACTCAAGTGTCGTGATAATATCATATCAAAGACCCCACCGATATGGGTTTTTTCCAGGCCGATAATGGTATCGATATTGGGGAGGGAAAAAATCAGATCTGCTTATATCTTTCTTTGTTCTATGTTCGATGTTTAGAGATAGATGGATATAGATAATCACACATTTATATGTTATTTATTTATTTAACTCAATGATACTCAAATGAAATGATATCTGATTGGTGAATAAATCTAGTAATATCGCCACATATTGGAGGTGAAAATAGCCGATACTGATTGTCACTTGATATGCTAATATCGGCTGATATTATCGGCTGGCCGATTAATTGGTTGGGCTCTCGTATCGCAGGTTGCCAGCCCCCTTGCTCTGACCCAAATGATTGAAGTCATTACTCAGAAATCCTGAGTGTTATCACTTCATTACAGACGAGACGCATTTATGATAGTGATTACCATGAATGGGTATTTGGATTCACTGTTATTATTATGTTATTATTTGCGTCCAATGAGCTACTAAGAGTACGCTGATAAATTTTTTAATTTTCTAATCTTTCTGCTTATTGTGTGAGCAGTTTTGTAGCTCTACGGGAGTGACTCGCAGTGAAAGGAATACAAATAAAGCAAACATGAGCTCTAAGCTCTAAAGTACATGTTGTCCTCTGAAGGTTTTGGTGTTCTTACATCATTCTTCGTGAATCTAGCTCAAAGTTCATTTAGGATGCGTCAGTGTGTTATGTTGCCTGTGGTAAAGCAGTCCCTGCCTGTGGTTGTTTCTTCTGACTGTGTTAGCTCATTTCCCACCTGTTAAACTGGTTACTTCACCTTTTCTCTCACAGACGCACCAACAGCTGCATCGACTAACAATGGTAGCACGAGCACAAGCCAGAACAACAATGACCTGGATATATTCGGCCCCATGGTGTCCAACCCCCTCCCTGCGTCCTCGTCGGCAGCTCAGTTTCCTCAGGTACCACCAAGCAAGAATTCCCTCATCCATGATTTGTCCTGATTTCTCAGTATTGCCCAGGACAGCATAACTATGGTGGAATGGTTGTTTAGTTTAAAACTAAAATGAAGTGAGCAGTAAAACTATCAATTTAAATGATAGCAATCGACATCATTAGCCCATGAGAGAACAACACTGATGCTACGAGACGGAGAGCAAGGAGCAGACAGAAAATGAATGCAGCTAATGAGGCAGCAATTAAGCTGAACATTTAAATGGAGCTGTAAGCAGTGATGACTTTTATTTCTGATTCATTCAGTTATTATTTTGATGAATCATTCAGTCGAAAATTAATTTAAAGGCCGTCCACCTAGGACTTAAAAACCTGTGTGTGTCTTTTTAGTGTTGGCTGTTCAATCAACATGAACCCAAAAATGTATTTTCTACAGAGATACAAACACACCATTCCACTTTTTAAACATGGTTTCCTCTACGCTCTTAGAAATAACTGTTTGTTTCTAGAAATGAATCATAGGAAGCAATCTTTTGTCTCTGCTGCAAGCTGCCTCAGCTCAACTGTACCAAACAAATGTACTAAATAAATGTATTATTATCAAGGCATTGTACTGGTAGCACAGGCATTCAAATATTTACTAAGAAGTGAATCTGTGTCTTTGAGGGAAACTCTAACAAGACAGACAGACTCACAGTTTCATGAAATAAACTTCTGTTGTTGTGTCACAGTACAGGTGAATTACAGGTTTTTAAAGGTCCCATATTATACTTCTTCTGGTTTTATATGCTCTTCAGTGTGTTTTCCAAGTGTCCTGTGCATGTTTAGGCACATCTATGTGCAAAAATTCAAAGTCCGTGGAAACACGGCTTCTCCTACGTCCTCCTGTTAGCTGTAGCATTAGCTGCATGTAACGCTCGGTTCTCGCACACGTGGGGACTCTGAACGTGGGCACTTCAGAGCCAGAGAGAGTCAGAAGCGAGCCGGTGCATGGAGCGGCAGTACATGAAAACAGACACTTTTCCGAACTTTAGCTATTGTGAACATACTTTAGTAGGTACATAGATTCAATATACAAACCCCAAAAAGGGCAGAATATGGGCTCTTTAATAAACACAAGGCCTTAAGGCTTCATCAGTATCTCGCAGCCTGTCAACAAACCAGGCTTGACATGTGGGGCATTGCTATCCAGGGCAAGCAGCTATCACTGTATGTCTAAATGAATAAAATATTGGAGCCATTCTGTCAAATCTGGCAAACAACCGCAGAAGACTGTTTGCCAGGGCGTTAACTTGCTCTCAGGCTTGGTCAGACTGTGTGAGAAGAAGCAGTATTTGTTACATATTTAATTATTCAGCCATATGTTGTTAATAGGTTTTTGGTAATTATGAAACCTGTTAAGCTAGGACAGCACTCAGGGAGTGACAGCAGAGCCCTGAATCTTAGCTGATGGTTTATCATATCTTCGTCAACTTTTCCATCATGTCTGGTTCATTGAACTCTTCGCAGGTGAGCTCCAGTAACGCGGCCGGCACTCCGACACAAGCTCCAGCCGCTGGAGCAGCAGGAGGTGGAGCCAGCTCGGGGTCCGGGCAGGGAGACCTGGACCTGTTCAGTGACAGCAGTAGCACCCCTAAAACTGACGATTCGGCCAAAAAGCCTCTGTCTAAGGACTCCATCCTGTCCCTGTATGGAACAAACAGCATGTCCCAACAGGCGCCCACTGGTGAGGAGACCGATGTCACTTTTCTGCATTTTAATGATTAATGGGAAATAATCTGTTTCTTATCAATTATTGAAATAAGTTTCCTTCTTACCACAAGACATTTATTTATTTATTGGCATTGATTCAACAAAATATTATCTAATTAGAAGCATCCAAATGAATTGGAAGACAAGGGAAGTAATTAAAAATCTGTTTATTGATAAATGATAGTTTGATATACTTAACTTTTTAAACATGCCTTGTCTTTACCAAATAATTAGTTCTGGTTGCCAAGCCTAGCTCCATCCCAATGTATGTCCATAAGCCTATTTAGAAATCATCTACCGGTATATATGGATGCTTCTTCTGACTCCAGAATTTAGGAATCATCGCTCTTAAAATGGGTTTCATCATCAAAGTATTTCAGAGTTCTCTGTACATACCTAGGCTCACTACGACAACAACAATTGCCAATAACCTAATTTAAAATGAATTTAAAAGAGTTACTCTGCCAACATGTAAACACGTTTATTTGCTCTCCTTTATTTTTTGTTAAGACAGTAGTACACAGGTCACCCTCTGGAACTGCTCATGTTTTACAACATTACAAACTCAAAACAAAAATCCATCTGTGCATACCAAAATGAGCTTTAATCCTAAAAACAAGCTTTTCTCTCCATTAAGCTTTGAGTCAAGTTTAAGTCAAGTTCTCTTTGTGTATGGTTGAAATCACAATAAAGTACACAGTGAGACGAAATTTTGTTGAATTTTGAACAGATAACACAAGGAGACTTTTTGATACTGGACTTGTGTGTATCTCTGGCTGCTCCTGCGGCTTGTATTGAAAGTGAAAAGTGAAGCGTGCATTTAGCTTGCACTAAATAGTTAGTGGATACAACACAGCGCTGTTAAACAGAGTCTATGTGGGGAAGTTTAGAGACTACAGCAGGCTGTGGGACGACGCTATTATCGTTAACTTGGTAGATGTTAGATAGATGCAGACGCAGTGAGAGGGAACGGAGAAAAGTTGAAACGACCATTTGACTGGCTAGGGCATTTGACCACAACAATAAACTATGTTGCACTTAAAGTAAACAGGTGCACATGGTGGCATGCATTACTTTGTGTCTGCATTTGTGCAGCAATATATGTTGGTGTGTCTCGGCATGCCCCCAGGATTCTCCTTCATGCAGTCAGGAGAGGAGCTTTAGCTAAATCAAACGCGCTTAATACAAACCATAGTTGTATGCATGACTGGGTATAAACATTTACCCGCCATGTGGTGGATAGCACTCTGAAATGTACCCGCATTTGGCGCTTGGTGGGTGTTCAAATCAGACCCTGCATGCAAGTCATGGGAAATGTAGTTCCTTGACTTGCTGAAGAAGATTTCTTGACTTTAGTCTGTGGTGGGCCCACATGGGCAGACTTTGAAACCCCCTGAGCTACAGTAACATTTAAACACCAAAGTCACTCTGAGATCTATGAAGGAGGCAGTATTTCAAAGCAGGAATCAGTTAGCAATGTAACTTATCCCTGTGCGTACATCCCCATGGTAACAGGTTATCTGCAGGATAAGAGATGAGAGGGTCAGAGTGGTGGACGAGCAGAAAAACACGTTTTTTTTAAGATCATTTTTAAGAAGAAAGATTCTCTTTGTATTCTTTATCAATGTCATTCAACAACAAAGACTGATTTGATGAATTTGTATTTAAAACCTTCTAATTACTTAACTTACAAGTGATACAATGTTAGTCTATTTATAACTTTAACCAGGCTTTTTATCATCATACATACGTGCCATGAAAATACATCTTAATTAATACATTTTGTAAAACATACAGAAGGGATTTATAATTTACTTATCTATTCGTGCCCTGTAGGTGAGACAGTTAAGTTAAATTCCTTGATTTCATTTATTCATTCAGCCAGATGACAAAAGATTTCTTGAATAAGTTTAACTGACTTTCTAACACAAGCTTCTGCTAGATACTTTATGTCCTACAGAGCTTTGCTGACTTCTCATCCTGTTCAACAGAATGGCTCCTTTAACAAACAACCAAATATGAAGCTACTATTTGAATAGTAGCTGAATCTTTGACTTCACACATTTTAATACCGGTTTGAGAAGTACATGCATGATGTAACATATGCATAAACAATCTTCCCTCTGTTTATCATGTCTTGTCCATATCAGCTGGGATGTTCATGGGCCCCTCCCAGATGCAGTTTCCTGTTCAGGCTGCTGCTGGTTATCAGGCCTTCCCTGGCATGGGCACCGCCATGCCACCCACAACTGTCATGGGGGCCATGATGGGGCCCAATCCGGGCATGATGGTCGGGATGACGATGCCTAACGGCTTCATGGGGAACGCACAAGCTACAGGTGTGATGGGCATGGCACCGAGGATGATGGGACCACAGGGTGGTGCGATGCCAGCAGGCATGGTGCCAGCTCAGGGCATGTACGCCATCCAGCCCGGGCAGCAGGCTCAGTGGAACATGGGTCAGGTATGAGAGTCTTCATTGTTTCTTACTGCACTGTTGTTTGAGAATACTTGTAAATATTTTACTTGAGACTTTGGTTTGGTTTTGTTCAAATGAGAGTGTATCAGGTGGTATTTGTTTCACATGTGACCACACCCAGCTGTGATGAAGCACTACAGAATAGCTTATTGTGAGGTGCTTTATTCTATACAGGATGTAGACAGTACAGTCAGCAGCCACCAGGTGGCAGCACAGGCACATATTAAAAATAAGTGCTTCATCCCAAAGAAATACTATGCAACTTTTATGAAGTGACTTCAATAATGAGGCTTGACTGAGTGATGGCAGCACCAGCACAAGCCAGAACAACAATAAACATCATGTGGTAGTCTGAAAAAATACAGATTGCATGCTATAAAAACCTCTTTTTATACTTTCAGTCTGCCAACAATGTTGTGCACAAAAGAAAGCTGTTCACTGCTGATTAAATAGCAGAAAAAGGAGCACACTCAAACAGTAACAGATCTTCAGTTGCACGGCTGCAATAAGACTTCCAAGAAAACAGAAAAGTCAGCACACTCCATGTCCTTTAATGTTTTATATTCTGGGTAGATCAGAAGCAACCAGATCAACAATGGACCCCTTTCAGCATGAAGCCTTCATCAGCGTCCACTGCTGATTCAATCAAATTGTTGTTGGTTAAATAAAAAATAAAAAACAGTATGCAGATCACTGAAGAAAATCCAAGAAGTTACAATAATTCGTATTTGCATTTGTTGTTCAATTAGCAGGGGCTTTCTGTAGTATCCTTATTACTTCGATATCACTTTTCTACAGCAGGGTTACAAAGTGCTTTACATCAACAAGTCTTAATCAGTCTTAAACAAACATTGTCTTGTTTTGAGGGCAGGGTTCAGGGTAGGAGTAAGATATTTCAGACTACGGTTTGTTTTGCTCTCGTGTTAATCAGAATCTCTGTGACGTCCTCAGGTGAACCAGCAGATGTCGGGGTTGACTCTGAACAGTGCAGGTGGTCAGATGGCCTTCGCTCAGCCTCCGTCAGCTATGGGGGGATGGGCCGCTGCTGGATCTGGCCAGACCCTGAGCACTCAGCTGTGGAAGTGAGCCTTCGAGCAGGTTGATGGTCGGGCAGAGTAAGAGTCGAGGTCGCAGCAAGTGCAAAATGTATCTTGTGCTTCTCTGTGCCTCGCTATGAACTGATGCCCTGCTCCATTGTGGACCAGCCTTCAGAACATGGAAATTCTCTCTCTTTTTTTCCCTTCTCCCTTTCTCTGTCTCTCTATTTCTCTCTATTGTGTGAGTGAATTGGGAGTCATACAGGATTACAGCCTGGCAGTTTCTGCCTGTCGTATGGTTTTTGATCATTACTTTTATTTTCCTTTTTTGGAAAAAAAAAAATGACAAGGAAATAACAGTCCCAACAAAAATGATACCGACATATCAGAAAAGCTGCAGGACCAGTTACACAAGCTTTTATTGTATCACTGTATCATTATAAGATTATAGAACATTTAATGAATAGTATTTAAAGGGAGAAGATTTTGACTATCAAGTCTGTCTGTGCTGCTCCCAAATGTACAGCGCTGTATAACCTTCTTTTAAAGTACTTGTGGTTCCCCTATAAAATTAAAGTGATAAGAAATGACTTGCTCTCATGCGTCTTCTGTGATTCAAGTGTTATAACTCATAAGGTTCCCTCTGAAAGTAAGGGATGTTTCTGTGTGAGATTAACGGTTCAGTAGGCCTGACCTTACAAACATCTGTCAGCAATATGCTCCATTTTCATGGGACAAAAAGTTTTCACATTGACAAAGATTACCAGGATGAAAAGGATGCACTAATGTTGGTCAATGCTCAAGGTCACTTGACCTGGAAATACACATTTTTGGCCATAAATGTAGAAATATGTGCTGCTTTTATGGAAATCTTTCACACAAATGTCTCAGGTAAATGATTATGTTATCACATATCCATAAGGTCAACCTCACTGGGACATAATGTTCTACAAAAACACTTCTGGCCTTAACTCAACATAATTACTGGAAATCAGGAGGAAGGAATGTATCTATTTCAGATTTGGTCGGGTACTAAAATAGTGACAAATTTTGGGGGCACAACAATAATGTGTCAACAATAAATCATGTCCTGGGAGGGTCCGTTCACTGGGCCTTTCAGGGGCCTAGCCAAATCTGTGGGCGGGCCTGTACAGACATATCAGTACTCAATGGATTGTGCATATACAGAACCGAACATTATTACAATATACAATCAACAGACAACTTATTTTTCAAGTGGCCTTGCTCCTTTCATCAGGACAATGCCAAACAACGTTCTGCTCGTATTACAGCAGTAAGAGAAGGAGTCTGGGTGATGAACTGGCCTGCCTGTAATCCCATTTTGTCATCCACTGAGCATTTTTGGAGCTTTATGAAGCTTAAAATGAGACAAAGGAGACCCTGAACTGTTGGACAACTAGTCCTACAATAATCAAGAGGGAGAAAGAATCCACTTTAAGAGTTACAGAAATGTCTCCTTATTAATATTAGAAGGGAAAAAAAGAGATGCAACAGAGTGGTGAACATGACCCTGTCCCAACATGTTGGTGGCATCAAATTCAAACTGGGCGTATAGTTTTACAAATACATAGTCAGTCAACATTTGATATGCAGTCTTTTTGCTATTTTTAATTAAGTATGAGTTCTCAATGTTTTACAAATCATCACATTGTTTGTGTTTGCTTTTTGCACAATGTCCAAATGGGGTTGTATTTTAAATGTCTGGACAGACATGGAAGACAGTTATTTATCAGTAACTGAAATGTTTTGCACAACTAGGATGTAATAACCCTAAGTTATGATTTAGTCTCAAGTAAATATATTTGTGTCACCCATAAAAAAACTGAACAGAGAAAGAATACTGTTTTCTGTGTACTTGCAGGGTTTGTTTATTCTGCCGGTCATTACTACTCCCTCCCTCTAGATGTCAGTATTGTATTGAAGTATAAGTCCAACAGGATGGCTTTCATAGCTTCATAAGGCATCACTGAGTATATTTTAAGTATTTAATCTTTAAAAGGTTAAACCGACCAAGAATACAGCATGACACCATAAAACAGAGGGCTTGGATTGCATCTTGGACAGTGAGTATTTCTAAAGAACAGAGTGAAAGAAGAAAGCCTTTTAGGGCAAATTAACATCAGATGTGCTTATTTGTACTTCTTAGTTCACTCCTTGAGAGGTACTGCAGTCATTGTTGGAGCTGCTAGCATTACTAAAGATTGATCTCTCTCTTACTTATGGGTTTGAATCAATTAATCCTTTGTTGTTATGATTGTGGTACAAAGGATTTAAACAAATAAAACAAATGTTCTCAATAAAGCTGTTTTAAACATCTTTGCTCGATTGATTTCATTAAAGCAACACATCCACAAAGTTTGTGTGAATTGATTAAATAATAAACTGAGTCTGAAACCGTCCGCATTGTCTGTGTAGTTTTGGCTTTCACAATGTGCAGAGAATGTCTTTCTCATTAGATCTTTTAAAAGTTATGTCAACTATATGTGCTAACAGCTTTTGGAGGCAGTCTTGCCGTATTCGTAGGAAAAGGGAGTTGTCCGTTAAAGTCTGTAGCCAAACTGACCTGAATGTTGAGAGCTGGTAACCTGAAGGATGTTGTTCAGGGCCAAAACACACATCGCTGTACTTTCCTTTCCTTTTCTTTTTAATTTGTAGTTGCCTAGATTTTATTAATCACTTTTATATTTTGATGCTTTTGTGGGTATTTCCTTTCCTGACATCCATAATCAGAATGCCACGTTAATTACTACTGCTTTATTTTATTACTGCTACAATCAATGCACCTTTGTTAGAAATAAAAAAAAATATTGTGAGCCTCTTAGGAACCTTTACATAAGCTTTGTGGACTTGGAAAAGCACAGTCAAACTGCAGGTTTATAGGCCGTAGCAGATTTGCAGGGAAAATGTGCCTCACTGTGCCTCTGAGTGGTTCTGATCGGTGTGCTCTCCCTGCATGGCCGTTCTCTGATTTGTGTGTTTCTTAATGGAGATTGAAACAGAATGTATTTCTTTAGACACACACTGAATACTGTGACACATCCACCCAGCCCATGGGAAGCTGCATTAGTGGATGTTGTCACTTTAAGAGTCAATAAGGAAAAATGCAACAGGATCAAACCTATTCTTTGTATAAGCTTATTCTTTCATAATAGCATGCATACTGCTGCTAAGCTGTAGTAATCCGTCCTGGTCTGCAGGCTCTTCTAACTGTATGTATGGGTGTTATATCTCAAACCAGCCCTACAAGTTATACCCCCACCTCTGAGCTGTCCTACACTGCAAAGAATACTATACTCATTGTCAATATGTTTTAATGCTGTTAAAGGCAATTGTGCTTGCTTGCACAGGAGGACCAATCTCATAGCCATGCTAATGGATGAAAAAATCACATCTATCTCATGCTTGGCCAGGCCTGTCAGCCCCTGAAGTGTATTTGGTCTTGTTCCACTCTCTACCTCTCAAATGCCTCGCTGCAGCTTGGGCACAGTTTGAAAACTTTCACAGTAAGGTCTGATGCCATACAGCGCACAGAGACCTTTAGCAAAGAGGTTAGGCATTCCTCTCAGCTTGAGTGTAAAACCTAGCACGGCTCCAGAATAGAGGGAAGAATGCTCCCTCTCTCCCCAGCCTCTTTAATGGACTTTTTGACCCTGAGACATCAGGCATTCCTGCTGATATGGGCGTCAGCCTCCAGTTAAACTTTTGCAGATATGAGTAATGCTTAACCAAACATTTCACTGATATGAAATCTGATTATAAAATTGCACTTGGAAACACAGCAGGCCCACACTGAAGTCAATTTATCTGATAAGACTTTTAACATTCCTGATGTAAAATAGTCAAAAGGTCCAATTGGATCAAGCCTGTAAAGAAGCAGTTTATAAAAAATAGATGTACACTTTTACAGAATCAGATGAATACCAAGTGGGTACCTCTGGTGTTGAATAATGAAGCCAATTCAGAAGTGCAAAAAACTGCAGTACCTCAAGTGTTCACTTGAGGCTGGTTCCAAAGGACGAAGAAGTCCAATACACACCCCTCATTAAATGTCATTTTTTACAGCATAGATAAACATGTTCACAGCCTCCTGGTACAAAATGAACAGTCGGAATGTCTGATGTCTGTGATGGTACACACTGTACAGGGTGTGTATTTTTATTTTTTATAACTTGTTTTGATTTCATTACGAAGACAAAATAAGGGGCATGGCTGATCTGAAGGGCGGGCTTGTTGTAGTTGTTTCCCAGGAGGCTTAAGGCCCTTAGCTCCATCACTTTGCTTGTAGGTTGACCGAAAGTTAGTTGGAGACATGTAGCTGATTGACAAGTGGAGTGTGGGAAACAGTTTCAACAATCGAGTATCAAAACAACTCTGCCTTTCATGTTCTCATCCTTTAGTTTCATTTAATGAACTGAAATGTCCTGACCTAAGTCAAGTATTTCATGACATCAGTGAGTAACATCTTCTTTTTCTCTGGGATCTGAGTCTGCTAGCTTCAGGCTAGCCGAAGATGGCAAACAACCAAGACAGAGACAAAATAGGCAAATGACTGTTGGCAACTTGGCACCGCTTCCTCTCATACTCCTTTGAGCGACAGCGTGCAGACAGCAGACCTATTCATGCTGTAGATAATAGCTTAAGTACTACTCAGTATCAGATTTCTTGATTTTCTTGTTTGTCTTCCCCTACACCCTGTATCTGTTTAATCCATCTTTAACCACAATTTCCTCACAGTCAATTGATTTATGATGACAGTTTATTATAATGCCTAGAGGAACCGGGGCTAATTGAAGCTAATCAAATGGCTCATACCTCCAGGTAGTGGTTTAAAAATCAACAACAAAGTATAAATTTTATTACTAACATGTCTATTAAGATTAAAGGAAACTAGCCGCCCTGATGCCTCTAAAAAGTTCACCACGCGCTCCTTTAATTATGAGCTTCAGCTTCTGTTTGACCACAACATACTTACTTGACAATAAATAGATTGAGATGATGATATTTAGCTGCTGCCAAATAGTGCTAATGAGTTATTGTATGCTTCTGTACCTTTAAATGTGGGTTCATGTCCCTCTGGCGTGTTTTGCATTTGTCTTTTCAGATGCTAATCTATATGGTAAAGTGATAATTGTCAGACTCCTTATGACTATATAATAAAACCCAAAATGACCATGACATCAGAGGAAAGTGGGTATCTGTTTGGTAAATACTTCCTATCTTCCCAGTATATCATTTCGTACAGAAGAGGATTGATGCCACTGAAATTAAACGTTCTGACTCTTGAAGTTATTTTCAGTCGACTGTTGCGCACGAAAGGCAACAATGTGACAACACTGCATGAGGAAAAATGCTTTTCACTGATTGGTCACATGAAGTTAAACGTAATTTCTCTGACAATCTTTAGGAAGTTTGCATGTTAAGCTCGACTACTTAAAATGAACCCAATGTGCCTGTGGTGAAACCAAACAATGACACAATGTGAGCTATAAATTATCTACTTTCAGGGTACATTTCAGTGTGGACTTTGCACAGAAACTTACAACAGAACTTACACATACAGTAAGTGGTGCAACAGGCCAAAGAATTCCGACTTTAAATGCAGAATTCCTAAAGGAGAAAAGAAGTCTGAACTACAAAAAAACTGTGGCCCTAATCCTCTTCTGCACTGTTAAATGAATTCCAATGGAATTTGTTGTGCCCCCCATACTGGTTACGATTTAAGAAGGATTTATTCTGTCTTAATGAAGATTCCTGTCCGTGTAGATGTCCTTTTGCATTTTCACGTTTCTTTTTTCTGAACAATCATGTGAAAGTGATAAAAAAAGGGACACATAATGCTCTAAACTTGGGAAAATACATGCATGAAAAATATATACGAATACAGTTAATCCATCAAAGTTTGGCTTATTTCTGCTCGTAAGAAGAAGTTCAACTTCTTTGCACAGTTCGCTCTTAATGAACCAAAATAGTTAAACAGGGATTTGTTCTGGTGTTAGGGTAATATCTTTTTATGACCTCTGCTCATGATTTTTTCTTTTCATGGTCTTTAACAAGCTCAAGTGGAAAGGCTTTGTCATAAACTATCATAATAACAGTGTGGAGGAGACATTGCTGTGCAAGATGTCCGTCCAAATATGGGTGAGTAAAGCTTCTTTGAGGGGACTGGATCGTGAAATTTGATCCCCTCTATAATCGCTCTTCTCCAAAACTAACATTACACCATCATTTGAGAATGATGAACTCTTAACAGGATTTCACTGTCATTTTGAAGCTGTAGCTTCAGCTGAAGCTGCTGACCTGTACAGAGTGCAACAGCTCTCTCTCTCTCTCTCTCTCTCTCTCTCTCTGCATCTCTATCTCCCACACACTCCTGCTACTTTCACACGAATCATGCATTGGGTCACCAGCATGAGGGAGAAAGAGGAGCTCCACCCTTTATGACACTTAATCATAAGTGTTCATTGGACGTTTGCCATCAATCTAGATGAGGTCAAAATGCGACCTGATAGCATCTGTTTCCACAATGACTCTCTTTGTTCAGTTAGTCAGTGTTTGCATACCCACTCAGTATTTCTACCCTGAGCCGTGTGTTTCTTATTACTAGGTGACAGGGGCTAGACAGGCTTCATGTAGCACTGTGTTGAAAGCCTCAAGGGCAAAGATTAGTCAACCATTTGGGTGTGTCTTGTTTGAGAAAACCTCTATGGTCATTCACTTTATGTGTTCACAGAACTTGCACTTTCCTTCAAGTTTTCTCGCTTTGTTTGAGTTCTATGAGCATGAAGTTTAACGTAGCTTTCAGAGGCGCTCTTACTCCTAAAGCTTTCCATGCTGGGCCTGTTAACCATTGTTCACCCTTTCCTGACAACAGCCCTGTTATGTAACACAGATTTCCGTCACTCTGCGTCCCACCTCCCAAAATGTAATGCAGTTGCCATGACGATTGTATAAACAGAGGGGATGTTATTGAAAAAGATTTAGACCCTCTGTTTTTTTCTGCTAGACCAGTAAAGTAACAGAGTAACACAAGTTTTATTCACCAGCCTTTTTATTTTTCAGACAGGTCAAACACGCACACACACACAGAATGTCAGACATTTCTTCTTCATTGCAAATGCTGTTTCTTACTTTACTTCAAACAGGCTTCACTTTCAACTTGTCTCAGTCTTTTCAGTACAGTTTCAGTCATCTCTTGTAACAGCTTTTCTTCATCAAAATGTGTGTGTGTGTGTGTGTGTGTGTGTGTGTGTGTGCGCGTGTGTGTCTGAGAACAGCTTGTCCTGCCAGCTGGAACTCCTAGCTTGAGCTGCGCACAGTGGTTGTGACTGTGGTTTTTGAGCCCCCTGTTAAAAAACAGAGAAACAAACCATGATGGGAATGCTTTAAGCCTTCATTACACTGACTGCACTGTTGTTATGTCATGTTATGTTATGTCAAAAATGATGTGACTTACCTCCACCAATTGGTCTGGAATAGGGAGAAAGAAGAGAAATGAAGAGGACAATAAGTCATGTGGGCTTTATCTTTAAAATACATTTGTGCATTTTTGGTCTAAATGGTCATAAAGTCCATGCTCCTGTATGAGTGTGATTACCTGGACTCCTCTGTGTCCAGCAGCCTCCTGTAGGTTGCGATCTCCTGCTCCAGCCTGGTCTTGATGTCCAGCAGCATCCTGTAGTCCTGGCCCTGTTGCTCGATGCTTGCACGCACGTTGGCGAGTTCTGATTCAAGCATGTTAATTGTGTTTTGGTAACCGGATAGCATAGCGCCGTAACGAGCATCTGTCTCTGCCAGTGTGTTCTCCAGAGCCCCTTTCTGTTTCAGAGTGGAATAAAATGGAGCACAAGTTGTTGCAAAGTACATACTGAGCTGTTCATTATTGCAAACAAGCTGACTTCGGACAATTAAAAGCTATAGTCTGCAACCACCAACCACACCCTGGATTATTTTGATCAAACATAAAGAATGTCTGTGTTTGTACAGCATTGTCCTCTCCTTTTTAGAGGAATAATAGGCAGAGGTGTATGTATAGGATTTTTAATCCATGTGTGTTTTAGCAGCAGATCAGAGTGCAGGTCTTACAGGGAGTGTAAATGATTTTCTACAGCTGGGCACAGATAATACAGGGTGGGCCATCCAGTTTTGCATTCCTTCAGCTTTCTTCAAGCTCTCTTTTATGATTTCCAGAGTTAGAGCAGATGTCTGTGAAAAGTTTTCTTCAGCAGCAGCCCTTCCCTCCCGTCACCACAGCTCCAAACACTCCTATCTTTCTCTCCCTCTGTTCTTTCAGTAAAGCCCCCTTCTCATACCCTCCCTTTTGCTCTTTTGCCCTCTATCGCTGTCTGTTTCTCCAGTTCCCCTGACAAGACAGGGATCCAGGAATTTTGCACATATAAGGCAAGATCAGTGAGATGTGAACAGATGGTTGGGGTTTTAGGTTTTTTTTTCTCACCATGCTGAGCTGAGACTGCAGCTCAATCTCCAGGCCTTGTAGTGTGCGCCTCAGGTCGTTGATCTCTGTCTTGGACGTCTGGATTACCTCTGTGCTGATGGCGACCTCCTTGCTCAAAACTGCCGACTAGAGCAAGAAAAAAAGGTTGGGAAAGAAGTAGGAAGAAGTCATAGTCATTGCTCAACTCAGTTTCACATGAGATTATGTTTAATTACAAGGTAGATTCTTGAGGGAGTAAACAGTCATTTGCAACGTGTGGGATACAGTGCCTCTGTTTACCTTATCATTAAACCAGGCCTCCTGGTCGCGACGGTGTTTGTCAGTGATGGACTCATACTGGGCGCGGATCTCTTCCAAGACTTTGTTCAGGTCCTGCTGGGGTGCAGCGTCCACCTCCACATTGACTGTGCCAGTAAGCTGAGAGCGCAGGGCTGCCAGCTCCTATATGCAACGAGTTGGAAAAGATCATTGTTAAGAAACCTGCAGAGTTTCAAACCGTTCAACATTCTGTTGTTGTCATAATGAACAGTAATCATTAAAGCGAGAGGATGTGCGTCTGTCACCTCTGCGTGATTCTTCTTGAGGTAGGCCAGCTCATCTTGCAGGCCCTCGATCTGCATCTCCAGGTCGGCCTTGGTCAAAGTGGTCTGATCCAGGAGACGGCGCAAGTTGGCAATGTCAGCCTCAACTGACTGGCGCATCATCAGCTCATGATCGAATCTATTAAGTTTGGAGAGTTGAGAACACTGATATGAGACATCTATAACTCCTCGCAGACTTATTTGACTGTAACAAGGAGTAGGGGCAACATTAGTATGAAGACTCTAGCTCACTTGATTTTGAAGTCATCAGCAGCCAGTTTGGAGTTGTCAATCTGGAGGAGGATGTTGGCATTGCCGATGGTGGCGGCGGCAATCTTTAGAGAAGAAGAACAACTTAATTGGTCAGTATGTAAAAGTATGATTCACACACAATATATATGTTACCATGCAATGCTCTTCAGCAGCATCAAAAACCTCATACTTCCTAAACTACAGCTATTAGTCAGTTATCATGCACAGAATCCCCCTACAAACTTATAGTTTCTTGCTTCTTTTGAGCTTTTACAATCATCATTACTAGTCCATCATACGACTAAGGATTCAGTGACACAGTGGAGCATGCAGACAGTAGTGCCTGTGACGTTATAAACTTTTAACAACCTCCTTTGGTAATCATTAACAGAACAGCAAACAGTTGACTTGTCAGGTGTTCAAACAGTCGAGGCTGGCACACTATACCTTGTCCTTCAGGTCATTGATGATGGCCCAGTATTTGCTGTAGTCCCTCTCAGCTGCCGGGCCCTTCTGCTCATAGTACTCTCTGATCTGCACCTCCAGCTTGGAGTTGGCCGACTCTAGAGAGCGGACCTTGTCAAGATAGGAGGCCAGACGATCGTTCAGGTTCTGCATGGTGGCCTTCTCATTCATGTTGACGTTGCTCTGGTCCAGGGCGTTGGACAGGTCAAACCCGCCGCTGCCGAACCCCATGCCACCTCCAAACCCCATGCCACCTCCAAACCCAGAGGAGACAGTGCGCGCTTGGCTAGAGGAGATGCGCTGGCCCTGTCTGCTGAAACTGAGTCCAGACACGCTGTGGGCCTTGTGGGGTGCAGCGCTGGATGTGTAGCTGCGGCTCTGCCTGGTAATCATTGGACCGCTGGAGATGCTCTGGCTGTGAAACATGATGCCTGACTGCTGGTGAAGAGAGGACACGAGGAGAGAGGACCGTTATACAGCTGTGGACTGTAGAAGGACTGTGGAGTTTGATAGAGGGAGGCTGGTTGTTGATATAGTGCTGGACCTAGGGCGGGCGTGGCTGAGAGGAGGGAGGAGGAAGTGAGGGAGGGAGTTCTCTTTTACAATCCAGCAACAGGCTTGGCAGAACCTACATTTGTTTTCCTTTAAGGACCAGAGTTAGGTTTCTTTCCACTCCTGTGAGGGAACTGTTATGGAATGTGTGTGTCAGTGTGTTTCTTCATGTGTAATGGGTTCTGGAGGTCCCTGGCCTCTCGCTGAGCAAATGTGCATTTCTGTGCTTGTGCGTCCTTCTGTGCTTGTGTGTATCTTCTGTGCTTTCATAAATACCTGAAAGTCTAGTCTAGATCTCACCAGACAATTTTTATCCTAATGTAAATATAGGAGGCGTAGTTATTGTTGCAGTGTCCCGCCATGTGTCAACATTCACATTGAGCTCTCTGGAAATAATATGGCCATTTCACCAGAGCTGTTTTTGAGAAATTCCCTATTATTATTACATTATTATTAATTTCACATTCCTCTTATGCTTAAAGTAAAACAAACTTGTTTTCTGAATGTTTTTTATGAAAAATAAATGTTTGGACCATTATATATTTAGAGTAGTTTATTTGACAACAGACACAAGGCAGTGATATATTGACAATTAAAAAACATTTGTTGTTTAATATAATGGGCAAAGGACTTTGTGGACCAACTACTTTATTAATCTGTGGTTGATAGTATTGATTGGCAGCTGCGTGTAGACCTTGAACCACAAACCTACATTGTTTTCAATGTTTTAAGTTGAAGGAAATTTCTCACAGCCCATTGTTCCCAGTATCACACTCCATATCCCCCTTTAGTCTTGTATCCTGTGTGTGTGTGTTCGCGTGTGTGTATGTGCGTGCTTCCATGTAGTCTGAGTTCATTTTGTTGGTTTTGGCCTGTGTTGTGGGCCTGTTCTTAAGAGTTTCTCTGTTCGTGTGTGTGGCAAATGTGTGGGATGATGGTTGTGCAGGCATGTGTGTTTCTGTGTGTGTGTGTGTGTCCTTATCTCAATGTTGGGCTCTGGCCAGTTTCCGTGCGCTCGTGACATCTGCCCTCAGCTGGGGGGAGGCAAGGAGGCACATCTGGGTCACCCCCTGGTTGGAGGGAGTGAATCATGCTTCTTATGTTCTCTGTGTGTGTGTGTGTGTGTGTGTGTGTGTGTGTGTGTGTGTGTGTGTGTGTGTGTGTGTGTGTGTGTGTGTGTGTGTGTGTGTGTATGTACTTACATCATTACATAATCTACCAAAAGAAATGAGAATTCTGACCACAGACTCTTGTGGACAAGGTACAGAGCTGTTTCTGTATGGTGAAGTGTTTTGACATTTAGTTTACTGAACCATACTGATTAACTTTAGAGATTTTCAGGCTGCTACCTCCTGAACGCTGCGTGAGCTGTTTCTGCTGTTTCACCATATCAATTAATCAATCAGTCTTTATTTGTATAGGGCTAAATCACAACAAATGTTATCTCAAGACACTTTACCAGAGAGCCGGTAAAAGACCTTACTCTTTGTTGTATGATGTCACATAAGAGCCAGTAAAATGTTTTACTCTTTGTTGGGCTTTCCCACTTGCAGAAATCTCCTGAAAAACTCAGGATATTTCCTGGAGGAGCTGTATATGTGGACGCCAACACCCAAATTTTTCAGACTCAGACTTCACCCGGAGTTTCTCCTGCCAGACCCCTAGTATTTTTTCCGCAGCAAGTCCAAGTGGGCTGATGTGAGAACGCTGCAGGATATTCCCCAGAGAATTCAGCTCGAGCCACTATGAGGGAGAGTGACGTTTATATTCTGTGACTGCTGCACGGTGTAAAGATTGTCTTCACACGACCACTACGATCTCAGTTCACGTTATTAAATGTCTGCATTGCGTTTTCTGTTCGCCAGTATGTTGTTCTCCGCTCGTTTGTTGATGTTGTCATTCCGTTGGACTACATGTTTTTTATATGTTCCATGTTACGGACTGGCATGTAAATTTGGGCTAGTGAATATCTGGTAGGAAATTGCTCCTTGTGGCAACCCCATACGCGATAACATGCATGCTTTTTACATACAGTTTGTACAACAGCTAATGTTAGCTTTCAGTCAAGCCACATTCTAGGCTTTTTGTGTTGCTGTAATTAATGATGGTAAGGAATGGTCAAAATGCTTAAATAATTTTTTACAGTGTTGAACAAAACGTATCACGTATAGGCCTACATTACTAGCTAACAGTCAGAAAGGAATTGGTTGTCTAGTTCATGTTTGATCATAGCTAATGAGCTATAATATATGTTTTACAAATGTATTGAGGTGTGTTGAGGCTTTTCCTTGCTATCATATCACACTTGCAAAGCTAATGTCTGATAATGTTTTATTTCATACTGATTTCATACAATTTTTAATGAGTTTTATATTTTATTTTGTAGGCTATTTATTGCAATGGCATTTAAGACTGACTTTGATAGAATTGATCATTCTTTCAACACTGGGAACTGATCTGGCTCTACAGTGTAGGTAAAATTCTGTTATTAAAGTTTTTAATAAAATACTTCTGTACATCTAAGATGGGGTGATGGGTCCTGACAGTAAAACAAGTTGGGAACCATTGATCTAAAGCCCCATTTCCACAAGAACGATTACAGCTGTACATGACAGCTGCGTTCTGGGTGGCTGAAAACACTACATTTTGAAAACAGGTTGCATTTTGCAAACTTTTGCACAGTCTCCATCATCCTGTTAACTGGCAAAATGAAGAACCTCTGAACACGGATACTTTTTGCACATGCTCATTACAGTTCTAGTCAATAGCCATACGAGAGTAGGTTGACGACAACAGTTCAGACTACTGGATTCTGTTTGTGCTTCTCACCCAATCGAATTTAACAACACTTCTCTAGCAAAGTGTAGATTTGTTGCATGGTCAGCCATGATGAACGGCCATATGCCAATACTGACCCAAGTAGGCTATAGACTACTACACTATTTTTGGCTCATTCCTTTCGTATTATTGTCGACCCTCACTGATCTTTGTTAAATTAGCTTTTTTGGTTTGGGGAGTTGAAACAATCTAAACATATGGGTGTCCTAGGTTGCTCTTGTCTTTATTGGAGGTACAAACAAGTCAAGTCAAGTTTATTTGTTTATCCCTTAACGGCTGTTATGTATTCTCAGTGGGCCTGTCAGCACACTCACATAATAACAACAGAGGCTGAAATATGCCTCCTCCAAACTAAGACCCTTTCTGAGAACAAGAAAAATCTCCCACTCAGAGCTAGAGGAACAAACCCTGGGAGGTGCTGCTTAGTGTCTGATGTGTGCAGAAAGGTTCTGGGTAATCTAGATGTTAAAATACAGGTAAGTTAACTGTGTGTCATGCAATACAGAAGGACTGCTCAGGTGCTGATTAAAAGCACAATCCAATCATTGATTCACTGGATTCATTGCCATTTTAAGGAACCTTTCTCAGTTGAGACCTCCTTACACTGCAACTGAAAAAGTAGCTAATTGGCACAGGCACAGAGAAACAGGAAATAACCTTGATGGTAAGCCTGTTTGCTGAAACAAAGCTATGTATACAGTAGGAAAACATTAAATGACTACATCACATAAGCTTTATATCAAAGGGGATTAGTTCATGTCTACATGCCCTAGAGCCCATTGTGGGAGTTTTCACTCAAACCAGCATGAGTCATGCACATGCAGCCTGAAATCTCTTCTACAATCTTACAAAACAAAAGTCCCTTTTTCATCTTTCTTATTTTCAGTGTCAATGCATCTTGTTCTGTACTGACATGGGGAATAAATGAGACATGTCATGACTGTTTTTAAAGAGTCTCATGAAAGCTCAAACCCATGTTAATGTTCTGTAAGATATGAAGCTCAGCAGGTTTTTATTTGAAGTGATTATTTCCTTAAACAGATAGTCCCAGGAAGACAAACAGCAAACCTTTGAAGAAACCTTAATCCTATCAACGTGTCCTTTGTTGGACTCTTCTACACAGTAGGAGCACTAATGATCAATCAACTCTTAAGATTAGACGCATCTTTTTTTTTTTATCTTCCATTGTGTTTATTGATTTATTGTTTCATCATGTAGAGGCTTGATATCATATCAGTGGCTCTGCACTTCTATGACATTTAAACTCCTGATTAGATAGTTCTTGATTATAACTCTGTCAAATTAGTGATTTATATTTGTTTTGGGCTAGCAGACTGGCACCGTTTAGTAGTCTGATGCTAAACTTTTACAGGGGTATAAACTCCAGCAGTAACATTTTAATATGTCATCCATTATGACCTGAGTTTCCTTCTTTACCTCTAAAGAACAGAGGACTGGTTCTATTCAATGCAAAAATACATAACCGGAAGTCTGCTCTGTTTCTTCAATTAAGCCTTTCATCTTAAAGTAACCATAGTCCCAAAACAGCGTCAAAATAATCCACTGTTTGTTTGCTGCATGGCAACAAAAAGGATATCAGAGTGTAGATGTCACTACTCATGCTTGAATCTGGTCTATTGTCTTGAGGTCTGGATGGTCTGGATTCCTGCACCTGATTACAGTCGAGTACGGTTTCTTTGCTATTTGGTTTCTTTGTGCAGTGGGAATTGAAGGTAGCCGGCATTCTCACATCTATGCAAACTGGTATACTTCCCCTGTGAAAAGTGATTACATCCTGTCATGGCAAGATGCACATCATCAGATCTCTGTTCATTGTTTTGGTTTCATTTGTTATTGTTCACTGCTGCTGGAACATGTGGCTCTCATGCTTCTGCCAACAATATCAAAGTAATGAGCTTGGTAGCCATGGTAGCAGTGTGGGGGTTTAGGGTTCAAAATCGGTTAGATCAGTCCTCTACTTTAATCAAGACTGTTTTTATCAAAAACTATCAAGGTTGACACAATTTTAATGAGTTTTAACTACTTCTTTCCCCTTTCCCTTCCAGCACCCTCATCAGGTCTACATTCAATGTGTTAAATACTTCTTTATGACTAAATTCATGTAAACAAATTAATTACAATAAGCCCCAGCACTTTGCTTGAGCCTCAACGAAAGATAAATAAAACAAGACGCCAATAGGTGTTTCTGGCCAAAATGTTCTGGGGACTTTTTGAAGATCAACTATCCACTAGGGAGTTCCCTGAGTGCTACACCATGGGAACTTTCTTCTGTCTGCATTCGCAGAACCGTGGTACCTACTCTGAAGCAGGAGCTAAAAAGGTTCCTCTAAACAGGGTTCTAGGAACTGAAATAGTTCATAATGAATAAAAAAAAGGGGGAGGGTTTTAACAGTTTTTATCCTAGTTTTACCACATTTCTGCTCTTGGAGCTTATTAGAAAAAGAAAGAGCCTTTTTAGGTCGGGTAGAATAATTTATATCTGGACCAGTTTGCTTGCCTGGTTCAATCACTGCAACACCTTTTGGTTTGCCATTTGCCTGTCAAACAGAGGGGCGTCCATTCTGGTTCGAAACAAAAACAGACCATTCAGGACCAGAATCAAAACCTAGCAGGAGGACATACTGTCTGCTGTGTTTGTCAGAGAAGCCAGCATTTCAACAGAGCATGTTTCCTAATGCCTGATGATATATTACGGTCATTTTATGGTTTAATTCAGTACATTTCTTACATATTGCTCCTGAATGTTTACCTCCGAGAACAACTTGTACATGTTCATGAAATAATAATAAAATTACAATGTAAGATGAAAATAGAGTTTGGTTTTATGTTCCTTTGTGAGTCAGCTTTTTGTCCTGCCTCTTTACAAAGAGGCCCAGATAGAGCTGTATTGGTAAGTAACCGCTGAGCTGCACCGCATTTTGAGAAACATGGCAGAGCAGGTAACTATAGGACGGACCTCCGTGATTGTGTAAATTTGTCTGAGCCAGTAATAAAGGGTTTGTCTCGACTCTCGATGAGTGTGTCTGTAAATCAGTTCCAAAGTTTATGACTTTGAGTAAAAAGTAATGCGCACACCCTGTGTCAAGAGATGATGATCTTACTTTATTGTTAATGTCTGAAATTGTACTTGCATCACATCATAGCCATTATTACCCCAAGGAAAAACAAAACTCAAATGCAAGTTAAAAAGATACGCACATTTGACCAAACATAAAAATCACAGAGGGTATGGGGAAGGTGTGATCTGGGGTGTAAAAAGCTCTTTCCATTTAGCATTTACAACAACCCTTTTTTAGGACATCCTTATATTTGATCTGAGCATTGACTAGTGTACACAGAGTGTCTCTGTCCTATCCCTTTAAAATGTGGAACCTTGTACCTTCAGTTTGATGGTAATAATTTTTTCGATGTTTACAAACTGGTTGGGGTTTTAGTGTAGGATGATTCATAGAGTTTAAGAAGTGGATGACCTACAATCTTTGAACAGATTTTCATTTGGTGAAGCAGATTTGGCTTTATATAGAAGTTGGCAGGGATTTTTTGTTTTGTTGTGTTTTTGTCTATTTAAGTATTAGGTTGGTCTTTATTCAGTAACTTAAATATGTTGTATGTCCTTAAACTAAATCCCTTTTGAGTGTTTTAAGTTGTAAGAACTGGTTTTAATGGGTTAAATTGTGGTCAGCTGTTCACCCCATATAGGGCTCATTGGGGTGACAGCAGTACAGTGGAACAATCTTTTCACAAAAGTAACATAACAGAAAAATAATTAGTCCAGTCACTCAAAAAGACCTGAGACAGAAGAGGAAAAAAATGTTGTTTTGTCTTTTTGCAGAAATAATGTGGTCTTTCAAGGATAGCACTTTCTTTCATTACACCCACACATATTTAAATTAACGTTTCTGCTTGATTTTTTCTTTCATCGGAGCTTCATGACAGTTAATAATTTTTCTCTCTGCAATAATTGAACATAAATCAAAGTACTTAAAGATTGTATTCGCTGTCAGCAGAAATGTCCTGCTTACAGTCGGACAGAAAGAGCAGCAGGAGCGACTTTGCACCATGATGAATCACAGATTTTAGCCTGTGGGGAGCAACAAGACACACAGAACCTCTGCTGAATGTACCACACCCCTGCACAGGCATTATCACATCCTGCTCAACTATTCAGCAGGCACTGGTTTTAACAGTAACATCCACAGCAACATGTGGTGGGAGATGGGATCACTCCTGTTTGTGTGTGTGTGTGTGTGTGTGTGTGTGTGTGTGTGTGTGTGTGTATGTGTGTGTGTGTGTGTGTGTGTGTGTGTGTGTGTTACAGGGTGTGACACAGGGTGACATATTGGAGTTGATTTAGTGTTCTATCATTGTGTCACCAGTTTCCATGGATAAAGTGAAACATTCACCTGCACATTATACATTGACTCATCAGCTGTGTGTATACAGACACTGTTATATACATTCATCCACTGTAACCGGAGGCGACAGACCTTCTTTGCTCATAAAAGCATAATTAATAAAGATGTGTTAAAGTTGTTCATTTTCCCAGCAAATGATGCTTTTGCCAGAAATAGGAAGTATCAATAAAAAGTTCTGATAAAAAGTGAATTTGCAAACCATGAATAAATTAAAGTCCATTAAGTAGTTGCTTTCTGTTTATGTAACTCAACTCCTCTGCAGTTCTTCCATTTTATTTGACCATTAAACTGCTTATAAACTGATTAAAGCCTAACAGTGAGGAATGTTACATTTTCATGATGATGGCATGTGAATCAGACCATTTATACTGATTAAGCTCTAAAGTTACCCTTTGTGCACACAGGAGTGAAACAAATATTACTTGACTTTTTATATGCAACCCCAAGAATGCTTTGATTCTAAACTTACCTTTGCTAGAAACAATTAATTTAATTACTATATTGAAAAGTTTAAATTTGTCACATAATGGTAAAGTTGCAAATCCACACCCACAGTTTGGAAACGAGGCTTAAGAAGAAAGAAATGTATCAAGGTTTGCTCATCCCTCGGCCGACTTGTGAAATGTAACAGATTATCGCACAGCCACACCCTTACTGTGCAACAGACATCAGAGCTGGGGAGTAGGCAGTTGTAACTAAAGTGCACCATCTAGTGATGGACATCGGTTAAAACTGCTCACCATGGAGTTAGGTCATGTAGTCTGTGCAGGAGGCAGAAGTGAATCACCATACCACACCCAGGAGAGCAGTGAAAAGTTAGAGTCAAAGCTGCCGATGAAGCAAACTTTCTTTCCCAGCAGAAAGACGCTATGGCAACATCAGATCATCACAGTTTAGAGAAAAAGGATTAAAGGATAAAGAGGACTATGAGCCTTAAACCATGACACAATCTGTCTGATGGATACTGTAAGATTACTAAGCAACATTTCATTTCAGTCTCTTCAGTCTTATCTCAATGCAAAAAGACATGAGTGTATTTATCAGTGCTCATTTTTGTGCAGAAACCTATCTACCTGTTATTAACAGGTGTGAAAAGTGTGTGTATTTATATATTCATTATTAATAGTATTACAACTGTTCACATTTTTTTTGTTACATTTTTTATATCAACCACTTGTTCACTTCTTTTCCTCGATGTCTCTAACCTTATATAACAAGTGGATTTTCCCAAATTGAGGATCAATACAGTGTATTTGCTCCTATCTTACATTTATAAATGCAACAAATGTAAAACAATGTGATTGATTTAAAATCTATGTTTGCTCTGTCTGCCTCTCCCTGTTTTACAAGCTGTCAAACACAAAGTATGGAGCTACAGCTATCTGTACCTTAAAGGGTCCAGACTCGTGTGAAGGAAAACATTGAAAGAAACACAATGCAGTTAATCTTGTTCTTGGACGTGGATAAGTATGCAATGCATCCACCACTACCACAACCCCCCACCACCACTACCCTTCCACCCCCCCTGCGCTGCTCCATTTAGAAAGAGAGAGAAAGTGGGTGTGGAGCGCAGATGGGAGGTGGTGAGCTTGTGCTTGGTCAGGATTGGTTGAAGTCATAACTTTTTTAGGGGAAAAGGAAATTTTCCTTTAACCAATGATAGAGAAAGTGGAGCCATTTGTGAGAGAAATGTGGTGAACACAAAATAACAACCACTTACAGTCTTCAAAAGCTGCATTGTTTTGTAAATGAACTGAATGCCAACTAATGACTAACTCCTTGGACTGATTTTTTTGTGTTTTGCAGAGTTTTCTGTTTCCTGATTTGTCTCTCGTGTTTTAAATCAGAGCTGCTTATAAATGCACCATTTCTACATAACCTGTTCCCCCTTTCTTTTGTTATGTAAAGTGACAGTGGCTACCTGCAGTTCCAGAGTTATCTATTTGTGCATATATGTGTATGTGTAGATGAATGTGTGTGTATGTATGGGCCTTAATTGCATTTCTGATAAAATGGAAGTGAGGTTGTTTCATTACTGATGGTGCAGGAACCTGGTTTTTGGTACATATACGGCAATTAGGGTTTTAATGACACACATGCACATTTTTGATCCAGTTGACCAGTACACAACTAAATTATCTAAATATGTCATCTGCACTCTTTCCCCCTTCTTAATTTATATTTTAATGATGTGTGTCAGACTGTTGCTTTACTGTCCTTTTTGCCCTCGTTTTAAAGTTTTGTTGCACTAAACGCAAATAACTTGTCAGTAATGTTTGGATAATGATTCAAACAAGTCCTTAAATCACTTTTAGTGATAAAGTTTGTGTGTTTTCCTTTGTCTTTGCATTTATTTATTTTTCTCGTTGTAGAAGTTAAGTCAAAGGACATTTCATTGTTTTGAATGTCTCCTTTGTATCAAATATGGTTTCAAGTTTTATACGGCAGAGTCAACACGTTTGTCTCTGTGTTACACGCCCATGAGCACCACTACTGCTGTGTGCAGTCTGTGATTCTCAAAGACCACCTTAACTATTTTATTTAGACTCTTTAATATCAATGAATTAATTAGTTCAGCTCATTTGTATATATAAAATATTCTCTGACATAGTTATGAATACCGGTAGATGACAAAGACTGTTTGCACTAGCATGAGTAAATAAAGGAGTGAAATTCCTCATACCCATGCAAACATACCTCTGACATCGATTGTCTTAATGGAATTTGTAGTAACACTACAGGGTGTCACTGAGGCAGGCAGAGCAACATTTTTTCCCTGAGTCTTCAAAAAACAAAAGAACTTTTTTCTGTTTGCAGCTGAGGAAGGTGTTGAAAAAGCTCAAGATACAGTACATCTGAGAAAGTTGTTTAACAAGCTATTCATGTTTTGTTTTTTTTACGTCAAACTGCAAACAATTTTTAATGGGAATTACAATTGTTACTGTAAGAGCATCAAAATGTCAAAAGGTTCAGCTAACCAAAGTGGGTAATCTTTCTGTATATAATAAAACAGGATTTTTTCTTTACTTCTTCTCTTTCCTTTTGTATATAATTTATTTTATTGTACCTATTTAACCTTTATTCAGCCAGGTTAATCCAACTGAGAACAGAGATTTGTTTTCAACGGAGACCTGGCCAAGAAAAGCAGCAAACAAAACCCTCAAACTCTTTCAGTACAAATAACACAATGTGTAATAAATGTGTGTCTTGAGATAACATTTGTTATGAATTGGCCTTATACAAATAAAGATTGATTCATTGTTTGAGTGGTTGATTGATAAGAATAAGAATAAGAAGATAAAAATACTTAATTTAAAGCTAGAGTACGATGTGAAACAGAGAAATGTATCATTCAAGTCAAGGAGCACAAACAGGCATCATCCCCCGTAAATCATTTTTACTTCCTGACAAATGTCAGCTGAAAAAAATGTGTTTCATGAGACTTAAATATTATTTTCCACATTGGACTGTGTTGAAAGAATCCGACTGACTGACATTCTTCAGACACAATCCATCCATCAGTCACCATCAGGCATCACCCTGCTTATCAGAGCGACTGATGACTGAGGAGGTGCTAAGATGATGATAGAGGAAGGCAGTGAGGCTGGGTTGTTCAAAGGAATAAGCACTTATAGCAAAAAGAAGGTGATCATTTTCTATTGTCAGGGGTATGTGCTTTTGTTATGAGAAGACAACAACGATAAGTCAACAAAAGTAGCTGCTACATTTTAAATAAGTTCAAGTTGGAGAAGATGATAAAGCTTAGAACTGATCGCTTTAAAGAAGTGGTTCTCACCTGGTGGGTCAGGATCCAGAAGTGGGTTCTCCAGAGCCGTTTTTAGTGGGACTCAAACGTTTGGAAGAAAATTATGCTTCTTTTGTTCAGTCTTTATTTTGTTCTGTCTCTGTCACATGTTTTGTACCATCTGAGGTCCAAACTAGACACTTTTTCATTAAATGAATCTCATTGATTGAAAAATATGAGAAATTTGGGTCATTATTTTCCATTAAGGAGTTGGGGGGGAGGGGGGGGGAATCCTCCTGATTCTAGATGCAATCGAGTGAAAGTTGGCCTGTGACTGGTCTGTGAGTGCAGTTTCGCCAGTGAAACAAGTTAAGATAATCAACAACCTGTCAGTCTTGTCTTGAGAAGGAATCCTAAAAAAGGAAGAAAACTTAGTATTCATAATATATTTGTGACCACCTTTGATTTTTCTTGTTTGACTTTGATATTTGTGTCCATCTTTCTAAAGAGATAGAACCAAAACTGCCTGTAGTGCCCACAAATTTGAAGACCTTCAGGGTTCAATTTACTTAAAGCAACCAATGCTAAAACAGTTACAGAGTTATGTTTTATTGAATGGAAGTAGAAAAATGGGAGATACAGTGCTGGATGGCACAAATATACTGTATAAGCAGTGTTTTATGGATTTTCCAGGTCGCTTGCACAAGTCGCATGTTTTAAACATAAAATCAAATGAAAACATAAATTCCATGAATCAAATAATAACTGCATGTAGCTACTGTGACATTATCCCTAGATTTGTTGAATTCCCTTTTTAGCCTGGAGTCTTTCTAGAGCCAGAAGTGAAACAGACGGAGAGATGCAAAGGGTTAAAAAAATGTTAGGTTAACAAAGCTACCTCGATATTTCACAAGCATGTTTCCCACAGAATGTACTACTATTGGTGGTTGCAGACTAAGCTGCCAGCTAATAGATTCATGAAGACGCATATTTTGTTAATGTAACTATCAAGAGACAATGGAGCTTGTGGGGATACTTTCAAAGTTTCTATAAGAAATGTTTGGTTTGTGTTAAATTTGGCAACCCCTGTGGTCAAAGATGTATCTCCTATCTCTTTGCTGATTTTGTCTTGCCCATGTGTAGGTAGTGTTCTTACCAAAAAATCCTGCCAGTCTTCTAACAGCCAACCATATCACTTACTGTGAACCTTTGCTGTGGGAAAAGTAAATAAGGCCGTTTCAGCGGCATGCTGTAACTTGCTTCATCTGACACCTACCCTGCAGCAGCATTCTCAGGCATTACTAATCCTTATATTGAGATAATCCGTCTTGTCAATTATGGTCTTGCTAGCTTTGATAGTCACATAGAGGCATCTGTATAACTTTCAGTCTGATTCACAACCAATTAAAAACTCCTCACAAGAACTTTAAAGTTTGGTTTCCCCCGACCTGTGGCTCTTTTTCCACATGTCGTTCCTTACTCCCTTCCTCCTCAATTTCTGACTGTCCACTGTCCTATCCACCCAAAAAAGTTAATAGCCCTGAAATAAACCTAAAAATCTATATATTAAATTAGTAATAAGGAATTGTACCTTTCTGTTAATTATAGCAACATTTCTAGACAAATATATACACCTGGTTTCTAAAATGTGTTCATCGGACTAGTGTGCAAATTTCTTCTGACAGGAAGGAATGTTAAATTACGATCCAAAACTTAAATATGAAAGCAGTTAAAAGTGCATTTTGTTCCAGTAACCTTACCATCCATGCTGTTTGTTCAGCTTTCAGCTAAGATTTTGTGGATGTAATTTATAAAGCTGTGTCTTCATTAAAAGCAAACCAAGTCATAGATTCTTTTTTTTTTAGATTTATTTTGGGCTTTTCGTGCCTTTGATGCAGAGAGAGGACAGTGGATAGAGTCGGAAGCCAGGAAGAGAGAGTGAGGAATGACATGCGGAGGGGGGCCACGGGTGGAGGCGAGCCTGGGCCTACCGCTCGAGACGAAAGTCTCAATACATGGGACGCGCGCCCTAACCATTGCGCCACCAGCGCGCCCCAAGTCATAGATTCTTAACAAGGCCGACATGATAAATAAAGACACATTCATATATGGAAATCATTACTTAATCAGAGGGGGAAAGGCTTTATAATGATGCATTTGTTAGATTTTTTGTTGTTAACTAAAAGGAACGATTTCAGTAGGGACTTTAACTCTAGATTAATCCATGCTCGTTTGTTTTGACTTGGAGGCGCACAATGAATTTCCTGCATCGGATCCATACTGCATATAACCCGGAAGTTAGTATCCATGCTGAAATATTCAGTATACTGAGTGCATACGAAATGACCACGAAAGTTCAGTATGTGAAACTCCCTACTGAAAAGTATGAACTGCATACTGTGGCTATTCGGAAAGGACCACTGAGGTTGGTGAAGGAATCAGCTCAGTGCAGAGTCAGGTGTGTTTGTGGCTGATTTTGTTTGTGGTGATTAAAACCAGGTGTGGAGAGCGTATATATACTCTTGGACTTCAGTTCTCTGTGCTGACTCATTATCTCACTTTTAGAGGTAGTGAGAGGTTCTTCCTGTGGTTTCTCTCGTTGTCTGTGTGTGAATAAACACAAACGAATACCGTTCTGTGTATGTGTGTGTCCATTGCTTGTCTCTCAGTGAATAACTTGGGGAGGCTTTGTTGATATACCCCAGCCTTTTGTGTTGGCTGGTAAGGCCTCCCTGGATAACTTTCAGACACCCCTTTGTCCTACTTCCCCCTTTCCTGACACAATGGAAGAGGAGAAATTCAGAATGTTACCCAACCCAGGTTGACGACTTTTTCAATTGATCGTCCCGTTCAATTTCATTAGTCAAGTCTCAGCGTTTGATCTCTTATCCTGCCCTGTATAATCTCAGAGGAAAATCCATTTCTTCCTCATTTAACTTGGCTGTAGAACCTTTTTTTGTCGTATTTGATGGACACTGTTACATAACCAGAGCAAAACTCCTCACAGAAGATTTAGGAAGAACAAAACTAAGAATACTGTTATTAAGCACATTTACCATCAGGAACATTACATCTCAATCAATATCAGGTCTGTTTGAGGTTATAAGACTCCAAGGACTTAGCCTTGTACAAATAACTTTATGTGAAATTAAAGTCTATGTCAGATATTTCTAATTCAAACTAGACACACAGAACCACGTGTTCTGCTGACTTTGCTTTTTGTCTTCACTTCTTATTGCATCTCTGGGAAAGTGAATGAAAAACACCTGACTTTGATACAAGTCTAAATATTAATTAACACAATATTGAACATGTTGCCTGAAACCCTGTGTGACAGAAATAACCTAAGCTATCTTAGAAATGCCTTGTGTTACACCTTTGACCCCATGTTTCACTGAGGTGAAATTGTCGCTGCTATGTGTCATTTCTGTCACCGCTGTGAGTGAAAATTTTACAAGATAATTACAGACACAACACTTCTGTATGAATCAAACATTTGAAGCTATGCATTTTCAAACTAGGAAAGCTATGGCTTTAGACCACTGAAAGTTAAATGCTACTGAAAAAATGGAAACGAAGACTATTCAAAGAATGTCCTTTCTATGATAGACCATGAAATGTGGAATCACAAGTTCTACCTGAAAAAGGTGGGTGAACCCCTGCACACCCCTCACCACACCCGTGCTGATGGAGAGATTGCATAGAGGAGTAGGGGGGAAAACCTGCTGGCCGCATTCTTTTCTTTCAACTGCTCCTCCTGGCCCATCCCACTCTGCTGTGCATGGTGACTATATAACCACGGAGGCCAAAGTGACAACTCCAACTGCAGATCAACTCCAGGTCAACCTCCAAACCTCCAGCATGTCTTTCAGCACCAGATCCTACGGTCAGAAGACCATGAGTGTCTATGGTGGAGCAGGCGGCCATGGCACCCGCATCTCCTCCTCCCAGATGAACTTTGCACCATCCGCAAGAGGCTTCAACCTGTCTGATGGCGTGGACCTCCACGTTGGGGCCAACGAGAAGGCCACCATGCAGAACCTGAACGACCGTCTTGGTTCCTACCTGGAGAAGGTGCGCACCCTGGAGAAGGAGAACGACCGCCTGGACAAGCAGATCAGAGACTGGTACCAGTCCAGAACTGTCATCTGCCATGACTACAGCCGCTACTTTGTCATCATCGAAGACCTGAAGGACAAGGTAAGAGAAAACAGACACACATGGTTGAGTTTCTGAGTTAAACCTTCACTTTGAGGTTGTATAGTTCTAAGCTAGTTTGTAGTGCATTAGGAGCTTTGACAGTTAAAATATTAGCTTAAGAATCAGGAAACCCATCAGTGACATGTGACAAGAAGCCCCCCTTATCAGGAAGCAAATAACACAAACACAGAGCATAACATGCTTATTGTCAAAGCTGTCATACCACATCCATTCCTGTGCATCACAACCTGCTGTCAGTGTTCAGAGATGTAGAAATAATTAAACAAGCAAACAACTGATGACAAATGAAGTAAAACATTTTCACAGTTGAACATCTTGTCCACTAAAAAGGTTTGTTGGATGACTTTTGTGAAACAAATACAACCATGTTATTTTGAGAGAATTAATTTGTAATTAGACACATTTAAATGACTTACATTACCATTTTTTTGAGTGGTGTATTTATGTTTTTTTAGTCATGTTTTTTTGTGAATTTAGGAACGTAATTATCCACCTGAGAAACATTCCTCCTGAGTATATTTTTGAACAACTAATTAAGAAACTAAACTCCAAGAAAATATTTCACTTTTATTAAATGTCCACCGCTGTGGAAGTCAGCATATGACATATTTCATAAATCCCAAGTCTAAATCCCTGTCAGTCTTTAAAAATGTGTCATATCTGAGAGGTTGCTTTGGGCAGTAAACTGTTTAAAAACAGGCAGAACTTTTTTTCTAACTTGTATCTCTGTGTCTGTGTTTTTGTCCTCATCAGATCCGTATTGCCTCCAGGCTCAACGCCAAGACAGTCCTGGACATCGACAACGCAAAACTTGCTGCTGATGACTTCAAAATGAAGTATGTGTATTATCTGTATCCTCTTGCTTCTGCACCTATTTGCTCGACCACTTCGACAGGACTTTACATGAAGCATGATCTCATGTCTCTCTGACCACTTTTAATCCTACCCACACTAATGAAAAACACTCTGACCTGTCCACCCTGTCCTCAGGTATGAGAACGAGCTGGCCATGAGGATGGCTGTGGAGGCAGACATTGCTGGACTGAAGAGGGTGCTGGATGAGCTGAACATGGCCAGGATGGATCTGGAGAGTCAGTATGAGGCCCTGAAGGAAGAGCTCATCATGCTGAAGAGGAACCACGAAGAGGTGAGGAGTGTAGTAAACAGGCAGGAGTGCTGCACCCATTTAACTAACGCAAGGTTTGTTGATGGCAGTTTGAATGGAGCTAAACCTACGACTTATCATCTATCAACACCCCTCAAACAGATCCTACACTCAGGCCCACACCCACTTTGTGTATATACCTAACCTGAAAGTATGGTACTACGCCAGTGATTAATCGAACTCATCATCATTCATCTTTTAAGCAGCAGAGACCTAAACAGAGCAGCTGTTATCACCGTCCATTACAGCCATCTATTGTGGCCTACCCTGGTCATTATTAGCACACTAAAATGCCCTCCGCCTTACCTCTGATAACGCAGAGGAAAGTCAATGTTAGGTTGATGTTTTGATAAACAGGGCTGCTGCCTTTTCCCGTTCCCAGAACTGGCCCTCTCCACTCTGCACACTTCCTTCATTCTTCCTCCATTAGATCATTGCTTCTGTTTGTCTGACACGAGCTCACTTACACTGACACCACACACACACACACACACACACACACACACACACACACACACACACACACACACACACACAAACACACAAAAGAGCGGTTACAGAACCCAAAACTGTGAGTGCAACACACTTAAAAGAGAAGCCATCAAGAAGTAATAAATCATTAATTGATCATTTCAGGTTGATGCACTTGTTGACTGACTGGATTGTTGTTGTTTGATGCCTGCAGGAGATGGTTCTGCTGAGGAGCCAGATGGGCGGACAGGTCAATGTGTCCGTGGATGCTTCTCCCTCTGTAGACCTGAACAAGGTGATGTCGGATATCAGGGATCACTATGAGTCTGTCATCGGCAAGAACCGCAAGGAACTCGAGTCATGGTACCAGTCCAAGGTGAGATTATATGACTACGTAGAATAGTGCTTACTTTTAAAGATTAAAACATCTATTTTATTCATGCTGATATGTCTGTGCCTGTAACTGTTGGGTAACCCATGACATGCTGTTTCTCTGCTCTGCCCAGATTGCTGGTATTGAACAGGAAGTGAGGGTACAGACAGAGACCCTGACATCATCCCGCACTGAGATTAAGGACCTGAAGAGTACCCTCCAGAGGCTTCAGATTGAACTGCAATCCCATCTGAGCATGGTATGTCAACATAAAAATGTATAACAATAAACATTTAGTATTTTTTTTTATTAAAATATAGACTGTCCAAAACATGGACATAGTCTCAGTGACATCACCCTTAGTCTCCAACTAACTTTCTGCTAGTCTAGAAAGGTTGGTGGAGCTGAATGAACCTTGGTTGATAGCTACACACTGTCAGTCAGATCAACCACGCCCCTAATTAAGCCTAAATATGCATTACTCCGAGCCTTATTATAATTAGAACAGATTATAGAACAGAACCATGCTGTAAAATTATTTATCTCTGCTATAAAAAATGGGCATTTTAATAAAGGGCCTAATGAGGATTCCTTGGTTTTTGGGCATAGGCTGTAAAAAAACATAGACGTACTCTCAGTGGCGTCACCAATTGGTTTCTAAAGCCAAATGATAGCAGTCACCATATTGGAAAAGCTGTCTCAAAGTAGATTTCAGTCAGCCTAGCACCAGGAAAAGAGCTGAGGTAAGCCTCCTAGCAAACAGCTACAATGCACCCACTCGTCACTCAGATAAGCAAGACCAGACAGATGAATTACATACTCGATATATTACTTCACATCTTTATATTAGATATGAATTAACACATAGCAAGCAGGTTTTAGCCTATCTTAGCAGTTAGCATAAAGACTTAAATGCATGCTCCATGACGGCAAGAGTCTAAAAGTAGCGCAGAGAATGCAGAACACAGCACCACATGTTAGTTTCATGCTAACATCCACGTGCCTTGCAGCAGAGTTTACTAGGAACAGCCGATTACAAGCGTCAAGTAACATCTTTTGAGTTCTATTCAACCCAACAATCTCATCCTCCTCCCACAACAGAAAGCGTCGCTGGAGGGTACCCTTGCAGAGACTCAGGCCCGCTACGCTGCACAGCTAGGAAGTCTCCAGAACATGGTCACAAGCCTGGAGACTCAGCTATCCCAGCTTCACTCCAACATCGCCAGCAACAAGCAGGAGTACGACATGCTGCTGGACCTCAAGACCCGACTGGAGATGGAGATTGCAGAGTATAGGAGGTTGCTGGATGGGGAGGATGAGAGGTGAGACTTGACGGCGTCGCACTGAAGACATTGAATGAAACATGTAAAAATGCCTAAGACTAATGTGTTCTCTTTTCTTTTCTTTTTTTCGCTTATATCAGCACAAAGCAAGGTAAGACAATTCTCTCATACCTGGTTTGATCATTAAATGGCTACTTAAGTTTTGGATTGCTTTTAAAGAAAGGTACGAGATTTGCTCACGATTGTTGTTTATTTTATTCTTCAGTGGTCACAAAGGTCATCACAGTGGTGCAGACAGTTGTGGATGGAAAGGTGGTCACCAGCAGCAAGACCGTTGATGTGGACGTTGATGAGATTGAGGGATAAACTTCAAGTAACAGCAAAAATCAATAAAGATCATGCAGTTGAACAAAACTTTCCTGACTCATACTTTTCCATTTGTGTGTTTTTTAATCAACATGACTTGAGTTTTAACAGATTTAAGATACCGTGAGACAATTATCAGACAATTCTACACTTAAAGGGCTCGATATATTTACCCCTTTAGCTGCTAGTTGTTGCATAATGGCAGATTTACTTTGTGGTTCTGTCTAACTACTTGTACAAAACAAGCCCTTGGCTGTTAAAGAACATTTTCTAAAGACCCATTTATTGAAGCACTCATATTAATGTGGATATGGCTGAAATAGGATTACATTGTTGCTCTGTATCTGCTAGATGCAAAAGTGTTGGGTGACATTTCTGCAAAAACAGCCACTGTACAATCTGTCAACTAATTGTAGAGTTCCTCTGCCCCAGGGGAAAACAGCACTAACAGACAGTCAAGAGGCTCCATGCCAGTTTTTCTGTCTGGCAAGCTCTCAACTTCTAAATATTGTTTCTGGAGCACACAGGAAAGGAATTCAGGTATGTCTTACACACATCTTCTGCCCTCTAGTGGCCAAACTGGGTTTGATCCAATTTTATGAGACCTGTTCCAGCATGTACTCAGTAGAAGTGAACTACTTGAAGTAAGCTTGACTTGTTGCCAGTCCAGGGAAACACCCAGAGAGTCAAATCCATGCTCACATTGAAAATGCTATTGGTACATTGTTAGAATATTTGTAGTACTCCATAGGTTTCTTTCTGAATGGTACACTCACTCTATTTGTTGGGGATGAATTCTGCAAAGTAAACATGCTGTTGTTTAAAGCTTTGTTGTAAAATCAGAACAATATCTGAAGCTCACTGGAGTCTCAGAGGAAACTGTTGATGAGAGGAGAGTGTGTTTTTAAACCTGGATTTCCCCCACTTGTATATAAAATATTTTGGAAATTAGATATAAACAAATAAACTCTTGTCAGTCACATAAATCCTTTTTAATACCTGCCAGATACCTAGGGTAACTTTCATGACATGATAATAAAATATGACCTTTTATGAATGAACAGAACAACACAAATTAGAAGGGAGCAAACATGCAGCTTTTTATTGCATTCACATGAGTACGTGAAGGACATTTTGGTTCAGGTGTTGTGCTTGTGGCTCTCAGTTGGTGCTCCTTGAACCACTGCCTCTGGTCATACTGCAGAGGGGGAGAATTACAGGGTTTGCATTAAAAATCAGTATACTGCTTCAGTTAAAAGAGCTAGTTATAGGTTAATGATGAAAGAGTTGACAGTTGTTCTTTGAAAGCAAAATTACCTGCCCTCTCCGTCCAAAAGCCTCCTGTACTCTGCAATTTCCATCTCCAACCGAGTCTTGATGTCGAGCAGCATCTTGTATTCTTGGCTCTGGTTTTCAATATCACCACGAAGCTGTTCCAGCTGGCATTCCAGGCTGCACACCTGACTCTGGAGGCCTTGGAGCTGCATGGAGTATCGTGCCTCTGTGTCACACAGTGTGCCTTCCAGAGACGCTTTCTGGAATGAGCAGGGCAAAAAGTAGGAGGAGAGAAGAAAGAGATAGAATCAACTTAAAAACTGGGTACCCTAACCCTAACCCTAACACTTTACTGAGGATGTAACGGGTTGTGCATGAAAGGGTAAAGAAGTATTCAGTTACCATGCTTAGTTGTGATTGTAGCTCGATCTCCAGGCCCTGCAGCGTTCGGCGGATCTCAGTGATTTCTGACTTGGACGTTTGGAGAGTTTCTGTGCTGCTTGCCACCTCCTTGTTCAGTTCCTCTGACTGCAGGGGACAAAAGATATAACCAGTGTCAAATGAAACTACTTAATTTTTCAGAGACAGCCGTAGCAGGTTACTGTTACCAGTGTGTTGGTGTTCTCTCACCTTTGTTTGGAACCAGTTTTGAAGTTCTTTCTGATTCTTGAGAGCTGCAGTCTCGTACTGCTCACGGATCTCAGCCATAATGGCGGACAGGTCTGGCTGTGGTGTTGCATCCACCTCCACGTTAATCTGTCCACTCATCTGGTTCCTCATGGCTGCCAATTCCTGTGGAATAAAAGCAGTTTATTGAGGGATGGATGTTTGTTGATTTGTTAATTGCAGATCCAGTCACATCACTGTTTGCTACCTACCTCCTCGTGGTTCTTTCTGAGGAAGATCAGCTCCTCCTTCAGGCCCTCTATCTGCATCTCAAGGTCTGTTCTGTTCAGTGTCAGCTCATCCAACAGTCTCTTGAGACCGGCGATGTCTGCTTCCACTGATTGACGCATGGCAAGCTCATTCTCATACCTTTGTGGAAGAAGGGAGCAGATATTGTCATTTTAACATTCCTTTACTGCCACAGTTTACATTCTTCTTTGTTTCAGACTTTACTGTCTCATCCTGACACTCACTTGGTTCGGAAGTCGTCTGCTGCCAGTTTTGCGTTGTCAATAGACAGATAGATGCCTCCATTGACACTGGTAGCATCCTGGATCTGTGTGATGAAAAAAAGTTTAAATAACAAATAAGAAGGGTTGCATGGAGAACAATGAAAAGAATGATTACAGTTTCAATGTATCATTTTGGAAATACCTCTCTGATAGTTGCATTTCTCATTCAAGGTCATGTTACATACCTTTCTCTGCAGGTCTGCGATGGTGGCCTCAAAAGCTGAGTAGTCACGGGAAACGGGGGAGGTCTTGCTCTCCAAGAACTGGCGGATCTTCAGCTCCAGCTCTGCATTGGCCTTCTCAAGGCTGCGCACCTTATCCAGGTAAGAGGCCAGGCGATCGTTCAGGTTCTGCATGGTGGCCTTCTCATTGGTCCCGATATCCATGCCCTCACCTGCACCAAAGCCTCCGCCACCAACAGAGTAACTGTAACTGCTGATGCTGCCACCTCCACCTCCACATCCACCTCCACCTCCACCTCCACCTCCACCTCCACCTCCATACCTGCCGAAACCCAAGGAGGAACCAGAGATTTTTGTTCCACCGCCACCTGCACCACCATACACACTTCTGGCATATGACCTCTGCATCATGCCTCCACCTAGACCTAGACCTAGACCTAGACCTAGACCTCCACCTCCACCTCCACCTCCACACATGCTTCCAGCATTTCCATATCCAGAACTGCGTATGGAATAAGATTTCATTGAGTTCATTGTGAAGGTTTCTCAGGAGGTTTGCCTGCCTTGGAGAAAATGAGATGGACTGAGATGCAGCACTCTACCTCTTCCCCCTTTTTATGCTGCTCAAGGCTGCGGCTGCTGGCTCTGCTGTGGGAGGGGGCGTGTAGGACTGGAGGGAGGAGCATTACCTAAAATGGTTGATCTACCCCACCCATCGCACACACACACACACACACACACACACACACACACACACACACAAGGTACATTTTATGCAACAATAAGAGGAATTAACGGGGCTAAACTCAAAACTATTCTCTAAAGCAATTTCAGTAATTCATTCCAACCTCACAGCTACCTGAGGACCTCATAGAAAACATCATTATTCTGTTTGTCCTCCTTATTCTCTGGCTCCACAATAATATCCCTGACGACAGGGCATACACTTGAGCCTTTACCTTTTATTTCTGTAAAGTATACTGGAAAATGCAAAAGAGCCGCACCCATTACTATAAGCCTTAGGTTAGTCATTCAGTCAAATCCGGTAGGTTCTCAACTCTGTCAGTGTTCTGACATGTGATGTGTTTTCATTGAAATCGTGCCATTAATCTTGTCCAATACTGCCACACTGTGCTGGTCAAACCTGTTACATCCCCACAGCAACAAGCATTGTAAACACTGTAAATATTATCGCCTATTTTCATTTGAGTCAACAGCCAGCACACCTCTTATCACAGACCTCTTTCTCTTTTCTCTTCTGTTGTCTTGCATGAACAAAACATATATTTTAAGGAGCTGGACCTTTTGATATTCATTGCTGCATTTATTTTTCACATCTTAACTCAACATTTGATTCATTCTCTTCTGTTTTGCTCCTCAAAGCCCTGCTGGTTTACCAGTAAGAAGCAATTTGAATGGACTTTTGAGGAGTCAGTAGATACTTGGCCTTGTTCAAGAGTGGACACAGCTCTGCTGGTATGCTCACCTCAGATGTAGCTGCACGCTCTCTATTTTTTTGGGCAGTGTGATTTGGCATGTGCATCATTACCAAACAAGAACAAGCTCCTGCTTGTTTGTTTTGTTACAATTTACCGCAATATTTGATTAAACTCTTTATGATGTCACTTGGGATTTTTTTATTCAAATGTCTATGAAGCATGAACAATGTTTTATTAAATTAAAACAAAATAAAAGGCATTTATACTTTTCCTCACAGATTTGGTTTTATGTGCAGAGACTGGTAGTTATAAGAATATTGAAAGTATTATTCTTGATATTTTGTGTCTGTGATTAAGCCAAACAAAGAAATACTTTACCGTTACAATCAAAAGTATAGTACAGAAACGTGCAGGCTGAAGTAAAACAAACCAGATGCTTTTTTTAACTGCTGTTTTTCATGGAGAAAGCATTTTAGCACCAACACACCAACTTCTTGTATGTCACAGTTATGTACAGCTGTGTATGGTTTAGGTTTTACTTAAAACAAGTTTTAACGCTCCGTACCAAATGCTGGTGCTTGTTGCAAGTTTGTCTGGAAGCATTTTTCTGCTCCACAAAGTTGCAAAATATGAAACACATCAACCAAATCATTTTTCCAGCTATGTAATATCTGTAGAAAAACAAAGGCGTGAGACACTTTGTCTTTGCACTACTAGCAGAAACAAGTGATGCTGTAAATGTAAGCTTAAATACAGTGAAACAAAAAAGAGAATTTGCACTTTGTGTAAGGGTGTGGCCCTTATGGAGACAACTACGCTGCACAGGCTGCTTTTTTTTAGCTAGGAAGTCTCCAGAACATGGTCACAAGCCTGGAGACTCAGCTATCCCAGCTTCACTCCAACATCGCCAGCAACAAGCAGGAGTACGACATGCTGCTGGACCTCAAGACCCGACTGGAGATGGAGCTCGCAGAGTATAGGAGGTTGCTGGATGGGGAGGATGAGAGGTGAGACTTGACGGCGTCGCACTTAAGACATTAGTGATGTGTCGGTCATGAACGATTCGTTCAAAACGAACGAATCATCTGGGTGACCGAACTGAACTGAATCACTTCCTGAAAAGAGTCGTTCATTTCTCAACTTCAGTTGCGCTCTCCTCTCTCCCGTCTCATATCTCTCTCTAGACCGTAAGAGTTAACATTTATGTGTCGCGAAAATGTTTGTGCTTTTTATAGCTGCTGTCAGTTTACAAACGGCTTTTATATCCAACTTAATTTCACTCAGCTGACTGTTTTAACATCCACTAATGATTGTGTTTCAGTCAGGACAGTGTGTGTGTGTGTGTGTGTGTGTGTGTGTGTGACTGAGGCTGGTGACTCGCACCACCGGCTATTCTCAATACGAACGCGAGCAGAACTAAACGTTCGGTCGTGTTTCAGCTTATTAAATTCTGATTCACAGGCAGAGCTGCAGAGAAGTACTGAACCATTCGGTGAACGAATCTTTTGAACGACTCACTTTACTGAACTGATTCTAATGATTCAGTACACTGAAAAGAATTGCTTTTCACATCACTAGAAGACATTGAATGAAACGTGTAAAAATGCCTGAGACTAATGTGTTCTCTTTTCTTTTCTTTTTTTCGCTTATATCAGCACAAAGCAAGGTAAGACAATTCTCTCACACCTGGTTTGATCATTAAATGGCTACTTAAGTTTTGGATTGCTTTTAAAGAAAGGTACGAGATTTGCTCACGATTGTTGTTTATTTTATTCTTCAGTGGTCAAAAAAGTCATCACAGTGGTGGAGACAGTTGTGCATAATGGCAGATTTACTTTGTGGTTCTGTCTAACTACTTGTACAAAACAAGCCCTTGGCTGTTAAAGAACATTTTCTAAAGACCCAATTATTGAAGCACTCATGTTAATGTGGATATGGCTGAAATAGGATTACATTGTTGCTCTGTATCTGCTAGATGCAAAAGTGTTGGGTGACATTTCTGCAAAAACAGCCACTGTACAATCTGTCAACTAATTGTAGAGTTCCTCTGCCCCAGGGGAAAACAGCACTAACAGACAGTCAAGAGGCTCCATGCCAGTTTTTCTGTCTGGCAAGCTCTCAACTTCTAAATATTGTTTCTGGAGCACACAGGAAAGGAATTCAGGTATGTCTTACACCAGTGGTTCTCAAACTATGACTCCCTGTGGTGCTACGCAAAGAAATCTCCACAATATATATACAAAAACCTGTTCAGCATAAAACGACAATTTTTTATTTTTTTTGTCGTACTCGTATCTTATCTGTCTTGTATCTATTGGGTTGTATTTATATCAAATATGTTTTCCCCTCTAAATTTTTTATCTGCTCAATTTATGCTCGCACACACACAGACCCAAACAACAACAGGAGTACACTCCGCGTTTTGAAAAGTTCCACTCTATATTCCGTTATAGTTCAGTACTGAATCAACAGCAAGCAGCTGTAGGTCTACATTAACATAATATCTGTTAATGTAGGCCTACATTAACAGATATTATGTTATTTATTGGAGTTCAGTACACAATCGGTAGTAAGCAGCTGTACATTTACATTTTTTAAACGGAGCCAGGAGAAGCTTCAGTTTTGATGCATGTACGGACAGTGGACCTTATCGCTCCCCCTCCCTCTCTCTCTCTCTCTCTGTAGCTCTGAAGCTGATGTGATTCTGCTCTCTTTTGTTGTCTTAACACTCGAGTCGAGAGGGATTTTTTTTAAAAAGGCAGTTTTGCTATGTTGAAAGCAGAGACTTATAATAAAGCGGCGCTGTTTGCACCGAGCCTGCAGAGCGCGCGCCTGCACTCTCACGCGCTCTCTCTCTCTCTCTCTCTCTCTCTCTCTCTCTCCCTCCCTCTCTATCTCTCTCTCTACTCTCTATCTCCCGCTACATCTCGTTCTGTCAGGCACGCAGCACTTTTATGAATAAATGAAAAATTAAATAAGAACAGGTCGGAAATATACTTGGGCCTAGGTATCGTCTTTGTTTGGGAAACACTGGAGACTAAATATTCTCAAACAGGTTGTTGGTATAAAGTTTTCATTTTTATTGTGCTGCATTTTTTTGGATTTGGGTAAATGTCAGTGTTGTGTGGAGTGCCAGTTCTAGCTCTATCCCTTCGTAGGCCTACAGCGTGGCTTCCAGAAGTCAATAATAAACAATATTATTTTTATGAATTAATTAGTCTTGCGTAAAATGTGTGTTGAAAAAGGCCTACAGTGTATTTTAACATCTACCATAATGGTGGTACTCGGAGAGCCAAACATGTTCGGAGGTGTTTGAGAACCACTGTCTTACACACATCTTCTGCCCCCTAGTGGCCAAACTGGATTTGATCCAATTTTATGAGGCCTGTTCCAGCATGTACTCAGTAGAAGTGAACTACTTGAAGTAAGCTTGACTTGTTGCCAGTCCAGGGAAACACCCAGAGAGTCAAATCCATGCTCACATTGAAAATGCTATTGGTACATTGTTAGAATATTTGTAGTACTCCATAGGTTTCTTTCTGAATGGTACACTCACTCTATTTGTTGGGGATGAATTCTGCAAAGTAAACATGCTGTTGTTTAAAGCTTTGTTGTAAAATCAGAACAATATCTGAAGCTCACTGGAGTCTCAGAGGAAACTGTTGATGAGAGGAGAGTGTGTTTTTAAACCTGGATTTGCCCCACTTGTATATAAAATATTTGGGAAATTTAATATAAACACTCTTGTCAGTCACATAAATCCTTTTTAATACCTGCCAGATACCTAGGGTAACTTTCATGACATGATAATAAAATATGACCTTTTATGAATGAACAGAACAACACAAATTAGAAGGGAGCAAACATGCAGCTTTTTATTGCATTCACATGAGTACGTGAAGAACATTTTGGTTCAGGTGTTGTGCTTGTGGCTCTCAGTTGTTGCTCCTTGAACCACTGCCACTGGTCATACTGCAGAGGGGGAGAATTACAGGGTTTGCATTAAAAATCAGTATACTGCTTCAGTTAAAAGAGCTAGTTATAGGTTAATGATGAAAGAGTTGACAGTTGTTCTTTGAAAGCAAAATTACCTGCCCTCTCCGTCCAAAAGCCTCCTGTACTCTGCAATTTCCATCTCCAACCGAGTCTTGATGTCGAGCAGCATGTTGTATTCTTGGCTCTGTTTTTCAATATCACCACGAAGCTGTTCCAGCTGGCATTCCAGGCTGCACACCTGACTCTGGAGGCCTTTGAGCTGCATGGAGTATCGTGCCTCTGTGTCACACAGTGTGCCTTCCAGAGACGCTTTCTGGAATGAGCAGGGCAAAAAGTAGAGCGGAGGAGAGAAGAAAGAGAAAGAATCAACTTAAAAACTGGGTACCCTAACCCTAACACTTTACTGAGGATGTAACGGGTTGTGCATGAAAGGGTAAAGAAATATTCAGTTACCATGCTTAGTTGTGATTGTAGCTCGATCTCCAGGCCCTGCAGCGTTCGGCGGATCTCAGTGATTTCTGACTTGGACGTTTGGAGAGTTTCTGTGCTGCTTGCCACCTCCTTGTTCAGTTCCTCTGACTGCAGGGGACAAAAGATATAACCAGTGTCAGATGAAACTACTTAATTTTTCAGAGACAGCCGTAGCAGGTTACTGTTACCAGTGTGTTGGTGTTCTCTCACCTTTGTTTGGAACCAGTTTTGAAGTTCTTTCTGATTCTTGAGAGCTGCAGTCTCGTACTGCTCACGGATCTCAGCCATAATGGCGGACAGGTCTGGCTGTGGTGTTGCATCCACCTCCACGTTAATCTGTCCACTCATCTGGTTCCTCATGGCTGCCAATTCCTGTGGAATAAAAGCAGTTTATTGAGGGATGGATGTTTGTTGATTTGTTAATTGCAGATCCAGTCACATCACTGTTTGCTACCTACCTCCTCGTGGTTCTTTCTGAGGAAGATCAGCTCCTCCTTCAGGCCCTCTATCTGCATCTCAAGGTCTGTTCTGTTCAGTGTCAGCTCATCCAACAGTCTCTTGAGACCGGCGATGTCTGCTTCCACTGATTGACGCATGGCAAGCTCATTCTCATACCTTTGTGGAAGAAGGGAGCAGATATTGTCATTTTAACATTCCTTTACTGCCACAGTTTACATTCTTCTTTGTTTCAGACTTTACTGTCTCATCCTGACACTCACTTGGTTCGGAAGTCGTCTGCTGCCAGTTTTGCGTTGTCAATAGACAGATAGATGCCTCCATTGACACTGGTAGCATCCTGGATCTGTGTGATGAAAAAAAGTTTAAATAACAAATAAGAAGGGTTGCATGGAGAACAATGAAAAGAATGATTACAGTTTCAATGTATCATTTTGGAAATACCTCTCTGATAGTTGCATTTCTCATTCAAGGTCATGTTACATACCTTTCTCTGCAGGTCTGCGATGGTGGCCTCAAAAGCTGAGTAGTCACGGGAAACGGGGGAGGTCTTGCTCTCCAAGAACTGGCGGATCTTCAGCTCCAGCTCTGCATTGGCCTTCTCAAGGCTGCGCACCTTATCCAGGTAAGAGGCCAGGCGATCGTTCAGGTTCTGCATGGTGGCCTTCTCATTGGTCCCGATATCCATGCCCTCACCTGCACCAAAGCCTCCGCCACCAACAGAGTAACTGTAACTGCTGATGCTGCCACCTCCACCTCCACATCCACCTCCACCTCCACCTCCACCTCCACCTCCACCTCCACCTCCATACCTGCCGAAACCCAAGGAGGAACCAGAGATTTTTGTTCCACCGCCACCTGCACCACCATACACACTTCTGGCATATGACCTCTGCATCATGCCTCCACCTAGACCTAGACCTAGACCTAGACCTAGACCTCCACCTCCACCTCCACCTCCACACATGCTTCCAGCATTTCCATATCCAGAACTGCGTATGGAATAAGATTTCATTGAGTTCATTGTGAAGGTTTCTCAGGAGGTTTGCCTGCCTTGGAGAAAATGAGATGGACTGAGATGCAGCACTCTACCTCTTCCCCCTTTTTATGCTGCTCAAGGCTGCGGCTGCTGGCTCTGCTGTGGGAGGGGGCGTGTAGGACTGGAGGGAGGAGCATTACCTAAAATGGTTGATCTACCCCACCCATCGCACACACACACACACACACACACACACACACACACACACACACACAAGGTACATTTTATGCAACAATAAGAGGAATTAACGGGGCTAAACTCAAAACTATTCTCTAAAGCAATTTCAGTAATTCATTCCAACCTCACAGCTACCTGAGGACCTCATAGAAAACATCATTATTCTGTTTGTCCTCCTTATTCTCTGGCTCCACAATAATATCCCTGACGACAGGGCATACACTTGAGCCTTTACCTTTTATTTCTGTAAAGTATACTGGAAAATGCAAAAGAGCCGCACCCATTACTATAAGCCTTAGGTTAGTCATTCAGTCAAATCCGGTAGGTTCTCAACTCTGTCAGTGTTCTGACATGTGATGTGTTTTCATTGAAATCGTGCCATTAATCTTGTCCAATACTGCCACACTGTGCTGGTCAAACCTGTTACATCCCCACAGCAACAAGCATTGTAAACACTGTAAATATTATCGCCTATTTTCATTTGAGTCAACAGCCAGCACACCTCTTATCACAGACCTCTTTCTCTTTTCTCTTCTGTTGTCTTGCATGAACAAAACATATATTTTAAGGAGCTGGACCTTTTGATATTCATTGCTGCATTTATTTTTCACATCTTAACTCAACATTTGATTCATTCTCTTCTGTTTTGCTCCTCAAAGCCCTGCTGGTTTACCAGTAAGAAGCAATTTGAATGGACTTTTGAGGAGTCAGTAGATACTTGGCCTTGTTCAAGAGTGGACACAGCTCTGCTGGTATGCTCACCTCAGATGTAGCTGCACGCTCTCTATTTTTTTGGGCAGTGTGATTTGGCATGTGCATCATTACCAAACAAGAACAAGCTCCTGCTTGTTTGTTTTGTTACAATTTACCGCAATATTTGATTAAACTCTTTATGATGTCACTTGGGATTTTTTTATTCAAATGTCTATGAAGCATGAACAATGTTTTATTAAATTAAAACAAAATAAAAGGCATTTATACTTTTCCTCACAGATTTGGTTTTATGTGCAGAGACTGGTAGTTATAAGAATATTGAAAGTATTATTCTTGATATTTTGTGTCTGTGATTAAGCCAAACAAAGAAATACTTTACCGTTACAATCAAAAGTATAGTACAGAAACGTGCAGGCTGAAGTAAAACAAACCAGATGCTTTTTTTAACTGCTGTTTTTCATGGAGAAAGCATTTTAGCACCAACACACCAACTTCTTGTATGTCACAGTTATGTACAGCTGTGTATGGTTTAGGTTTTACTTAAAACAAGTTTTAACGCTCCGTACCAAATGCTGGTGCTTGTTGCAAGTTTGTCTGGAAGCATTTTTCTGCTCCACAAAGTTGCAAAATATGAAACACATCAACCAAATCATTTTTCCAGCTATGTAATATCTGTAGAAAAACAAAGGCGTGAGACACTTTGTCTTTGCACTACTAGCAGAAACAAGTGATGCTGTAAATGTAAGCTTAAATACAGTGAAACAAAAAAGAGAATTTGCACTTTGTGTAAGGGTGTGGCCCTTATGGAGACAACTACGCTGCACAGGCTGCTTTTTTTTAGCTAGGAAGTCTCCAGAACATGGTCACAAGCCTGGAGACTCAGCTATCCCAGCTTCACTCCAACATCGCCAGCAACAAGCAGGAGTACGACATGCTGCTGGACCTCAAGACCCGACTGGAGATGGAGCTCGCAGAGTATAGGAGGTTGCTGGATGGGGAGGATGAGAGGTGAGACTTGACGGCGTCGCACTTAAGACATTAGTGATGTGTCGGTCATGAACGATTCGTTCAAAACGAACGAATCATCTGGGTGACCGAACTGAACTGAATCACTTCCTGAAAAGAGTCGTTCATTTCTCAACTTCAGTTGCGCTCTCCTCTCTCCCGTCTCATATGTCTCTCTAGACCGTAAGAGTTAACATTTATGTGTCGCGAAAATGTTTGTGCTTTTTATAGCTGCTGTCAGTTTACAAACGGCTTTTATATCCAACTTAATTTCACTCAGCTGACTGTTTTAACATCCACTAATGATTGTGTTTCAGTCAGGACAGTGTGTGTGTGTGTGTGTGTGTGTGTGTGTGTGTGACTGAGGCTGGTGACTCGCACCACCGGCTATTCTCAGTACGAACGCGAGCAGAACTAAACGTTCGGTCGTGTTTCAGCTTATTAAATTCTGATTCACAGGCAGAGCTGCAGAGAAGTACTGAACCATTCGGTGAATGAATCTTTTGAACGACTCACTTTACTGAACTGATTCTAATGATTCAGTACACTGAAAAGAACTGCTTTTCACATCACTAGAAGACATTGAATGAAACGTGTAAAAATGCCTGAGACTAATGTGTTCTCTTTTCTTTTCTTTTTTTCGCTTATATCAGCACAAAGCAAGGTAAGACAATTCTCTCACACCTGGTTTGATCATTAAATGGCTACTTAAGTTTTGGATTGCTTTTAAAGAAAGGTACGAGATTTGCTCACGATTGTTGTTTATTTTATTCTTCAGTGGTCAAAAAAGTCATCACAGTGGTGGAGACAGTTGTGCATAATGGCAGATTTACTTTGTGGTTCTGTCTAACTACTTGTACAAAACAAGCCCTTGGCTGTTAAAGAACATTTTCTAAAGACCCAATTATTGAAGCACTCATGTTAATGTGGATATGGCTGAAATAGGATTACATTGTTGCTCTGTATCTGCTAGATGCAAAAGTGTTGGGTGACATTTCTGCAAAAACAGCCACTGTACAATCTGTCAACTAATTGTAGAGTTCCTCTGCCCCAGGGGAAAACAGCACTAACAGACAGTCAAGAGGCTCCATGCCAGTTTTTCTGTCTGGCAAGCTCTCAACTTCTAAATATTGTTTCTGGAGCACACAGGAAAGGAATTCAGGTATGTCTTACACCAGTGGTTCTCAAACTATGACTCCCTGTGGTGCTACGCAAAGAAATCTCCACAATATATATACAAAAACCTGTTCAGCATAAAACGACAATTTTTTATTTTTTTTGTCGTACTCGTATCTTATCTGTCTTGTATCTATTGGGTTGTATTTATATCAAATATGTTTTCCCCTCTAAATTTTTTATCTGCTCAATTTATGCTCGCACACACACAGACCCAAACAACAACAGGAGTACACTCCGCGTTTTGAAAAGTTCCACTCTATATTCCGTTATAGTTCAGTACTGAATCAACAGCAAGCAGCTGTAGGTCTACATTAACATAATATCTGTTAATGTAGGCCTACATTAACAGATATTATGTTATTTATTGGAGTTCAGTACACAATCGGTAGTAAGCAGCTGTACATTTACATTTTTTAAACGGAGCCAGGAGAAGCTTCAGTTTTGATGCATGTACGGACAGTGGACCTTATCGCGCCCCCTCCCTCTCTCTCTCTCTCTCTGTAGCTCTGAAGCTGATGTGATTCTGCTCTCTTTTGTTGTCTTAACACTCCGCAGGAGTTAAGTTAAGACTTTAAAAAGGCAGTTTTGCTATGTTGAAAGCAGAGACTTATAATAAAGCGGCGCTGTTTGCACCGAGCCTGCAGAGCGCGCGCCTGCACTCTCACGCGCTCTCCCTCCCTCTCTCTCTCTCTCTCTCTCTCTCTCTCTCTCCCTCTCTCTCCCTCCCTCTCTCTCTCTCTCTCTCTCTCTCTCTCCCTCTCTCTCCCTCCCTCTCTCTCTCTCTTTCTCTCTCTCTACTCTCTATCTCCCGCTACATCTCGTTCTGTCAGGCACGCAGCACTTTTATGAATAAATGAAAAATTAAATAAGAACAGGTCGGAAATATACTTGGGCCTAGGTATCGTCTTTGTTTGGGAAACACTGGAGACTAAATATTCTCAAATAGGTTGTTGGTATAAAGTTGTCATTTTTATTGTGCTGCATTTTTTTGGATTTGGGTAAATGTCAGTGTTGTGTGGAGTGCCAGTTCTAGCTCTATCCCTTCGTAGGCCTACAGCGTGGCTTCCAGAAGTCAATAATAAACAATATTATTTTTATGAATTAATTAGTCTTGCGTAAAATGTGTGTTGAAAAAGGCCTACAGTGTATTTTAACATCTACCATAATGGTGGTACTCGGAGAGCCAAACATGTTCGGAGGTGTTTGAGAACCACTGTCTTACACACATCTTCTGCCCCCTAGTGGCCAAACTGGATTTGATCCAATTTTATGAGGCCTGTTCCAGCATGTACTCAGTAGAAGTGAACTACTTGAAGTAAGCTTGACTTGTTGCCAGTCCAGGGAAACACCCAGAGAGTCAAATCCATGCTCACATTGAAAATGCTATTGGTACATTGTTAGAATATTTGTAGTACTCCATAGGTTTCTTTCTGAATGGTACACTCACTCTATTTGTTGGGGATGAATTCTGCAAAGTAAACATGCTGTTGTTTAAAGCTTTGTTGTAAAATCAGAACAATATCTGAAGCTCACTGGTGTCTCAGAGGAAACTGTTGATGAGAGGAGAGTGTGTTTTTAAACCTGGATTTGCCCCACTTGTACATAAAATATTTGGGAAATTTAATATAAACACTCTTGTCAGTCACATAAATCCTTTTTAATACCTGCCAGATACCTAGGGTAACTTTTATGACATGATAATAAAATATGACCTCTTACAAATTAGAAGGGAGCAAACATGCAGCTTTTTATTGCATTCACATGAGTACGTGAAGAACATTTTGGTTCAGGTGTTGTGCTTGTGGCTCTCAGTTGTTGCTCCTTGAACCACTGCCACTGGTCACACTGCAGAGGGGGAGAATTACAGGGTTTGCATTAAAAATCAGTATACTGCTTCAGTTAAAAGAGCTAGTTATAGGTTAATGATGAAAGAGTTGACAGTTGTTCTTTGAAAGCAAAATTACCGACGGAGCAAAACCGTGGCGCTGACGGACCACGGTGCGCACAGAGTATGTGTCCTATCCCCCCCAGAAATAAACCTAAAAATCTATATATTAAAGTAGTAATAAGGAATTGTACCTTTGTGTTAATTATAGCAACATTTCTAGACAAATATATACACCTGGTTTCTAAAATGTGTTCATCGGACTAGTGTGCAAATTTCTTCAGACAGGAGGGAATGATAAATCACGATCCAAAACTTAAATATTAAAGTATTTAAAATTGCATTTTGTTTTTGTAACCTTACCATCCATGCTGTTTGTTCAGCTTCCCGCTAAGATTTTGGGGATGAACACAGATTATCCTTTATAAAGCTGTGTCGTCATTAGAAACAAACCAGTGGCAAGTCATAGATTCTTAGCAAGGCCAGCATGATCGTTAAATTGTCCACCTATCAATGGATTGTGTAGCCACTTCTTCTCCTGTCTTCAATAACTAAAATACACAAATTATACACCTCTCCCAGGATGTGAGGGAACAATCTCTGGGTGCGTTTGAATTGTACCTCCTATCCCCTTTCACTATCCACTTAACCTTAACCCCAGGGAAAATGTCATGAGGTCAAGGAAAGATGTTAGGAGAATTCATAAATGATTTAGGGAAAGGCGATCTCGTTGCTCTGACAATCCGACCACATTTCCACTGGGCGACGTCATTAAATGCGACGGGCCGGCGGAGGTTAATGACGTGAGTCCGCCGTGTTGAAACTACAATGTTCCGAAAATGGACTACTAAAAGCGCATCTATAAAACTTTCCCCTGTGCCTTTTTGCCGGTGAAATAATTATCACAAGGTTGGGATTTAAATAAAAGCAATATAGACTACCAGGCTACCAGTAAGAAAAGTGAAACTATCACATTCCTGTCCACTCAGAAATCAACATCAAACTAAGTATGATTGTATGAAATTAATTGTTACATTTATGCAAGATATAGCCTACACATAATGTTTCAAGCATACAAATGTACAACTGCACAAAGCATTCTTAAGTGATGCAATATGTTGAATAATATATCATCTGGATAAAAATGTCTCTTATCCAAATTCATCTTGGGCGATTTCAACCATTGCTCTCCTGAAAAAGCACTAAAAGGCTACCAGCAGTACATTACATGCAGCACCCGCCTGGGGAAGACACTGAATAAATGCTATGGTTCAGTTCCTAACGCATACAGATCTGTTGCTCTCCCCCCTCTTGGCTCTGCTGACCACCATGCCATCCAGCTTGCTCCTGCATATACTCCTGTAATAAAGAGGGTTAAGGAAGTTGTTAAGAACATCAAGCAGTGGACCAACGGCTGTGGCTCAGTTGGTAGAGTTGAGGGTTCAGTTGACCAGAAGGTTGAGGGTTCAATCCCCAGCTGGGCAACATGTCTGATGTGTCCTTGGCAGTGTATGAATGGCATTAGTTACTTCTGATGGATCATACTACATAGTGATCATCACTACCATCAGTGTGTGAAAGGGTATGAATGGGTGGGTGTGACATGTGGTGTAAAAGCGCTTTGAGTAGTTGGAAGACTAGAAAAGCGCTATATAAGCTCAAGTCCATTTACAATTTACCAACGAAAGCATTCTTACACTACAAGGATGCTTTGAATCCACTGACTGGGATAACCTCTTAGTCTCCTCCGACAACATTATGAGCATGTGGACACTGTTTCATCGTACATCTCCTTCTGTGTGGACAACATCATCCCCTCCAAAACAGTCACAATCTTCCCCAACAATAAACTTTGAATCACCAAAGAGCTCAAGGAGGTCCTCAACAAGAAGAAAAGGGTCTTCATCACCGGCTCCGAAGTGGAGAAAAGGAGGTAAACAGAGAAGTTAAGCATGCCATAAAAACTGCCAAACTCAAGTACAAGAACAAAGTGGAGGAAAAATTCACACGGGAACCTCCGCTTAGCTTGGCAGGGCCTCAAAAACATGGCTGCTGTGAACACTGCTGCTACCAACATCAAAACCTTCCAGGTTGCAGGCAGCAGCTCTACTTCTCTCCCCAACAATCTCAACTCATTCTACACCAGATTCGAGAAGGACAACACCACACAGCTGGAAGAAACAGTGTCCATGTTCAAGCCCAGTGACTCTGCACTCACCTTCAGCAGAGAGGATGTGGTGAGAGCCCTCAGGAGGACAAGGGAGAGCAGCTCACCTGGTCCTGACAACATCAGTGGCCGCATCCTGAAGCACTGTGCCGAGCAGCTAGGGGGCGTGTTTCAGACCCTGTTCCAGAGCTCTATGGACAGCAGCACAGTCCCCCAGCTGTGGAAACACTCTACAGTTATCCCCATCCCCAAGAAAAGCCCCACAAAATCACTGAATGACATCAGGCCTGTGGCCCTCACGTCTCTGGTGATGAAGGCCATGGAGAGGACCATAAAACAACACATAATCAGAAAAAACGACTCCCAGATGGACCCGCTACAATTTGCTTATCGTGCAGGCAGAGGTGTCGATGATGCAAAAACATTTATAATAGACACTGTTCAAAAACACCTGGAGCACTCCAACACCTCAGCCAGACTCCTGTTTGCAGACTTCTCCTCTGCATTCAACACCCTGCAGCCTCACATCCTGGCTGACAAACTTTCAACTTGCTTCCATCTGAACGGCCAGCTTATCCTGTGGATATTGGACTTTCTGACCAACAGATCACAGAGCGTTCTGGTCGACAACACCTTCTCCAACCTCCAACACACCTCAACTGGCTCCCCTCAGGGCTGCGTGCTCTCACCTGTGCTCTTCATTCTCTACACCGAAGACTGCAGAACCACACAGCCAAACTGTCACCTGGTGACGATTACCACAAACTTCTTCAGAAAATTGCATTTAAAATTGGAAGTAAATGTGGAAGTGAACGGACTGTGCGGGAATGACACCACATTACCACTAACTCGGAATAGTGGACAAGAGCAAGCTAACACACGGCTAAGGAGCACAGAGACCTCTACAATGACAAAGGTGGGCTCTGTTTTGTCTAATAAGTCTACGAATGGTAGTCCTCCTTGGAACTGTCTTGGTGCTAAGCCAAATAAGAAATCATTTCTCTGGGAAATGGGAGGACGGATAACACGCAGAGCACAGCGAGCTGAGATATGTGATGAGACCGGCTGGCCTGCACTACCTCCCCTGCAAAGTGCCTCTTCAACCCCTGTATCAAGAGGGACACAGCCGTGGACAGCTGCGAAAGGGAAGGTTAGAAACAAACCTCCCCCACAAATGTGGAACTACAGAACAGATATTCCCCTCTGTTACAGAGCCCTGGATCTTCATCTGGTTCTCCATCCTCAGACACCAGGGTAAGGACTGAAAACATATCAAAAAGTAAAAGGCTACAGGGAAAGCTAAAGCCTGGGCTTGAAACTCTGATTGTGGGTGACTTTGCTGTTAAAGATGTACAAAGGATGTGCGGTAAAAACACAGAAGTACTGTGTTTTCCCAGAGATATGGTCTCTGATTTAGCAGAAAAGATCCTGCATATTGTGGCTGAACACCCGACTGTGAAGAATGTCATACTGCACATTGGGTCAAATGATGTCACAAAACAACAATCAGAAGATTTGAAACAGGACTTCACTGGTCTGCTGAGGATGGTCAGCCCCTTGGATGTGGATGTGTTTATCAGCGGCCCCATACCACCAATCAGAAGAGCAGAGGAGAGATTAAGCAGGTTGTTGGCACTGAATAACTGGCTTACAACTGCATGTAATGCCCATTCAGTGAATTTTATTAACAATTTTAACATTTTCTTTTTAAGGCAGAGTGAATTTGCCTGAACATGTCAGGGGTGAAACTGTTCACCTCTAACCTATTTTACTCCCTGCCTCAACCACCAGTTCTGTCTGCCAAGGACAAGAGACAAAAGAAAACAGCTTTCAAGAAAGACAAAACACAGCGTGATGGAAACCTTGGTCAAGAATCATGTCTGCCAGTATCTGAGGAGAGACCTAAAGAGGAGAGACATCGGAACCAAGAAGAGGGGTCTCCATCCCCTCGAACCCCGATCAGATCATCATCTTCCTCCCTAATCACCCTATCTCCCTCCTCCCCCCACCTGGAGTTCACTGACCAGATGAAGGAGCTGGTCAATGCTGGATTAAAAAGCACCCCCCGCCCTTCTCCCTTTTTCTCTTCTATAAACACCCGACGGCGCCCACCATCGCCCATTCCGAGACGGCTCTCAACACCCCCCCTGTCCCTCCGCGGGTGCGTCATGTTTTGTCTCCTCAGCTTGATAAGGATGAAATGTAGAACATTCAGAGGTCAAACTGATGTGTTTTGGGTCCAGGCTGCATGGATATCAGCAGTCATGACTCTCTCCAGGATAAGCCGGGGCCCTGCACGTCAGTAGGTTCCAAAATCTTTGTGATGATAGGTAATAGAAGAATAAAGGGGACTCTGCCAAGAAACAAAAGGCAGTTATGTGATTTTGCAAACTTGTCAAACTTAGCATCCATTCTATTTGAGCCACAACCAGTCCCAAAAACGTTAGCAGATGAAGCTTCCCTAAAGCTGGCTCTACTAAACATTAGATCACTGGCAGGGAAATCATTTTAATCAATAATTTTATTATTGAGCACAAGCTTGATTTTATGTTTTTAACTAAAACTTGGTTAGATCAAAATAACAGTGCAGCTGTTCTTATCGAGTCAACCCCTCCCAACTTCAGTTTTGTAAGCGAGGCTAGAGTGCATAAGAGAGGAGGAGGAGTTGCAGTTTTGTTTAATGAAACAATAATAATGCTCTTGCAGGATCAGGATATGTGCTGTGTCCATTTAAAACCAACTTAAGCACCATGACACAATTTAATCAAATCAACCTTAAAAACCTGGAGGACATTATACAACAATTAAATTCCTCCTCCTGCTGTCTTGATATTCTGCAAACAGGTTTTTTCAAAAAAGTCTCCCAAGACATGGCTCCAGATCTGTTAAAAATTGTAAACATGTCTCTTCTTTTAGGCGTCTTCCCACAGGCCCTGAAAACAGCAGTCATCAAGCCATTATTAAAAAAGAACAATCTAGACAAGTCAATAATGAACAATTACAGGCCTATATCAAATCTTCCTTTTTAAAGTAAAATAATCAAAAAAGCTTTTTTTCAACAGTTAAAACACTTCTTGACATTGAGCAACTGTTTCGATGTCTTCCAGTCTGGTTTTAGACAAAATCACAGCACTGAGACAGCTCTTATCAAAGTGTTTAATGACATCCGTTTAAACACAGACAGTGGCAGAACCTCAGTCTTAGGTTTACTTGATCTCACTGGAAAACTTGGTGGGAGTTTCTGGCACTGTACTAAACTGGTTTGAATCCTACTTAAAGGACAAGGACTTCTTTGTGTCTATAGGTAACTTCAAATCTGAGCAAACAAAAATGACTTGTGGAGTTCCCCAAGGTTCCATCCTGGGGCCTCTTCTGTTTAACCTCTACATGCTCCCACTAGCTCAGATTATAAAAAACAATAAAATAAGTTATCATAACTATGCAGACGACACACAAATATATATTACAATGTCGCCAGGCAACCATAGTCCCATAAAAGCACTGGGTAAATGCATAGAGCAAATCAATGAGTGGATGTGCAAAAATGTTCTCCAGCTAAACAAAGACAAAACTGAGGTTGTTCTTTTTGGAGCAAAGGACAAATGTTTTTTTTCTGACATATCCGCCTAAGAGTCAGGAATCAGCTTCAGTCAGTAAGACTTCAAACCACAGACCAGGCAAGAAATCTGGGCGTAGTGATGGACTCAGACCTCAATTTTAAAAGCCACATTAAGACAATTACAAAGTCAGCCTACTATCACCTGAAGAAACATATCAAGAATTAGAGGTTTTATGTCCCAGCAGGACCTGGAAAAACTTGTTGCTTTTATCTTCAGTCGTCTTGATTACTGCAACAGTGTCTTTACAGGTCTGCCTAAAAAATCAGTCAGACAACTGCAGCTGATCCAGAACGCTGCTGCTAGAGTCCTCACCAAAACCAAGAAAATGGATCACATCAGTCCAGTTCTGAGGTCCTTACACTGGCTCCCAGTCTGCCAGAGAATAGACTTTAAAATCCTGTTGCTGGTTTATAAAGCGCTTAAAGGTTTAGGGCCAAAATACATTAGTGACCTCCTGATTAATTACGAACCATCCAGACAGCTCAGGTCGTCTTGGACAGGTCTGCTCTCTGTCCCCAGAGTCAGAACTAAACACGGAGAAGCAGCGATCAGTTTCTATGCTCCTTATATCCGGATCAAACTCCCAGAAAACTGCAGGTCTGCTGAAACTCTCAGCTCTTTTAAATCGAGGTTGAAGACACACCTGTTTACAGCTGCCTTTCATTAAACAGCTTTAATAAGATTTAAAATTTTAACTCTGCACTGTAACTTTGAAGTCTTTTTATATTTTTACTTCATTTATTTCAATTAATTTCATTTGACTTATTTTTATTTGAACACATGTTCAGATTTAATAAAACAATTTTAATGTTCTATTTTAATGTTTCTATTCTTTCCTCTGTCATGATGCTTTTGATGTCTTGTGTGAAGCACTTTGCCTTGCCTTGTTGTTGAAATGTGCTATATAAATAAACTTGCCTTGCCTTGTTCCCAGGGCTGTCCAGCTCCTCAACTCCTAACTCCTAATATTGTATATATTAGTTCTGTTCCATTTTTCACCATGCACCTTAGAACTTATCATTTAGTTTTGCCTATTTGCTCTGTATATGCATATTTATTTCTCGTTTACTGCATATAATTCTGTTAACATCTGGTCACTACTGCACATAGTTCTGTATACATCTGTTTACATCAGTCAGTCCGATCACTGTCCACTTATATCTACTCTTTTTATATTTTGTATTTTAAGTTAAGTTTAAGCTTTCAGATGTATTTAAATTGACAATTTATATTTAGGTTGTATTTCGTCTACCTACACTGTTGTTATTTTACTGCTATGTGTGCTTTTGAATTGCCCCCCGGGGACAAATAGTTTTTTGAATTGAATTGAATTCCTTACATGATCTGTGTCACTTTACGGTCATCGTTTATGTTCGTGAACGGTTGGATGCGCGACTCACTTTAAATGATGCGGCCGCAAGGAATTGTGGGGCGGCATATCTCGTCTCCTATGGTAAAGGATGGTCCAGTGCTATCCTAAGCTAAAGGAGGTTATAAAGGAAGCATTGACCCACCTTTCCTTAGTTTTTAGAGAATTCGAACGGCTCTTATCATGGCCGCCACTTAAATGCTTCTGGGTCATTTCACTCAGTTAGGAACCTTCCTAAGCAAAAATGACAATTCGAATGCACCCTCTATCTTCTCACTGAGGTTGGTGAAGGAATCAGCTCAGTGCAGAGTCAGGTGTGTTTGTGGCTGATTGGCCGTGATTAAAACCAGGTGTGGAGAGCGTATATATACTCTTGGACTTCAGTTCTCTGTGCTGACTCATTATCTCACTTTTAGAGGTAGTGAGAAGTTCTTCCTGTGGTTTCTCTCGTTGTCTGTGTGTGAATAAACACAAACGAATACCGTTCTGTGTGTGTGTGTGTCCATTGCTTGTCTCTCAGTGAATAACTTGGGGAGGCTTTTGTGTTGACTGGTAAGGCCTCCCTGGATAACTTTCAGACACCCCTTTGTCCTACTTCCCCCTTTCCTGACACAATGGAAGAGGAGAAATTCAGAATGTTACCCAACCCAGGTTGACGACTTTTTCAATTGATCGTCCCGTTCAATTTCATTAGTCAAGTCTCAGCGTTTGATCTCTTATCCTGCCCTGTATAATCTCAGAGGAAAATCCATTTCTTCCTCATTTAACTTGGCTGTAGAACCTTTTTTTGTCGTATTTGATGGACACTGTTACATAACCACAGCAAAACTCCTCACAGAAGATTTAGGAAGAACAAAACTAAGAATACTGTTATTAAGCACATTTACCATCAGGAACATTACATCTCAATCAATATCAGGTCTGTTTGAGGTTATAAGACTCCAAGGACTTAGCCTTGTACAAATAACTTTATGTGAAATTAAAGTCTATGTCAGATATTTCTAATTCAAACTAGACACACAGAACCACGTGTTCTGCTGACTTTGCTTTTTGTCTTCACTTCTTATTGCATCTCTGGGAAAGTGAATGAAAAACACCTGACTTTGATACAAGTCTAAATATTAATTAACACAATATTGAACATGTTGCCTGAAACCCTGTGTGACAGAAATAACCTAAGCTATCTTAGAAATGCCTTGTGTTACACCTTTGACCCCATGTTTCACTGAGGTGAAATTGTCGCTGCTATGTGTCATTTCTGTCACCGCTGTGAGTGAAAATTGATGTGAGTGAAAAAGATAATTACAGACACAACACTTCTGTATGAATCAAACATTTGAAGCTATGCGTTTTCAAACTAGGAAAGCTATGGCTTTAGACCACTGAAAGTTAAATGCTCTTGAAAAAATGGAAACGAAAACTATTCAAAGAATGTCCTTTCTATGATAGACCATGAAATGTGGAATCACAAGTTCTACCTGAAAAAGGTGGGTGAACCCCTGCACACCCCTCACCACACCCGTGCTGATGGAGAGATTGCATAGAGGAGTAGGGGCGAAAACCTGCTGGCCGCATTCTTTTCTTTCAAATGCTCCTCCTGGCCCATCCCACTCTGCTGTGCATGGTGACTATATAACCACGGAGGCCAAAGTGACAACTCCAACTGCAGATCAACTCCAGGTCAACCTCCAAACCTCCAGCATGTCTTTCAGCACCAGATCCTACGGTCAGAAGACCATGAGTGTCTATGGTGGAGCAGGCGGCCATGGCACCCGCATCTCCTCCTCCCAGATGAACTTTGCACCATCCGCAAGAAGCTTCAACCTGTCTGATGGCGTGGACCTCCACGTTGGGGCCAACGAGAAGGCCACCATGCAGAACCTGAACGACCGTCTTGGTTCCTACCTGGAGAAGGTGCGCACCCTGGAGAAGGAGAACGACCGCCTGGACAAGCAGATCAGAGACTGGTACCAGTCCAGAACTGTCATCTGCCATGACTACAGCCGCTACTTTGTCATCATCGAAGACCTGAAGGACAAGGTAAGAGAAAACAGACACACATGGTTGAGTTTCTGAGTTAAACCTTCACTTTGAGGTTGTATAGTTCTAAGCTAGTTTGTAGTGCATTAGGAGCTTTGACAGTTAAAATATTAGCTTAAGAATCAGGAAACCCATCAGTGACATGTGACAAGAAGTCCCCCTTATCAGGAAGCAAATAACACAAACACAGAGCATAACATGCTTATTGTCAAAGCTGTCATACCACATCCATTCCTGTGCATCACAACCTGCTGTCAGTGTTCAGAGATGTAGAAATAATTAAACAAGCAAACAACTGATGACAAATGAAGTAAAACATTTTCACAGTTGAACATCTTGTCCACTAAAAAGGTTTGTTGGATGACTTTTGTGAAACAAATACAACCATGTTATTTTGAGAGAATTAATTTGTAATTAGACACATTTAAATGACTTACATTACCATTTTTTTGAGTGGTGTATTTATGTTTTTTTAGTCATGTTTTTTTGTCAATTTAGGAACGTAATTATCCACCTGAGAAACATTCCTCCTGAGTATATTTTTGAACAACTAATTAAGAAACTAAACTCCAAGAAAATATTTCACTTTTATTAAATGTCCACCGCTGTGGAAGTCAGCATATGACATATTTCATAAATCCCAAGTCTAAATCCCTGTCAGTCTTTAAAAATGTGTCATATCTGAGAGGTTGCTTTGGGCAGTAAACTGTTTACAAACAGGCAGAACTTTTTTTCTAACTTGTATCTCTGTGTCTGTGTTTTTGTCCTCATCAGATCCGTATTGCCTCCAGGCTCAACGCCAAGACAGTCCTGGACATCGACAACGCAAAACTTGCTGCTGATGACTTCAAAATGAAGTATGTGTATTATCTGTATCCTCTTGCTTCTGCACCTATTTGCTCGACCACTTTGACAGGACTTTACATGAAGCATGATCTCATGTCTCTCTGACCACTTTTAATCCTACCCACACTAATGAAAAACACTCTGACCTGTCCACCCTGTCCTCAGGTATGAGAACGAGCTGGCCATGAGGATGGCTGTGGAGGCAGACATTGCTGGACTGAAGAGGGTGCTGGATGAGCTGAACATGGCCAGGATGGATCTGGAGAGTCAGTATGAGGCCCTGAAGGAAGAGCTCATCATGCTGAAGAGGAACCACGAAGAGGTGAGGAGTGTAGTAAACAGGCAGGAGTGCTGCACCCATTTAACTAACGCAAGGTTTGTTGATGGCAGTTTGAATGGAGCTAAACCTATGACTTATCATCTATCAACACCCCTCAAACAGATCCTACACTCAGGCCCACACCCACTTTGTGTATATACCTAACCTGAAAGTATGGTACTACGCCAGTGATTAATCGAACTCATCATCATTCATCTATTCAGCAGCAGAGACCTAAACAGAGCAGCTGTTATCACCGTCCATTACAGCCATCTATTGTGGCCTAACCTGGTCATTATTAGCACACTAAAATGCCCTCCGCCTTACCTCTGATAACGCAGAGGAAAGTCAATGTTAGGTTGATGTTTTGATAAACAGGGCTGCTGCCTTTTCCCGTTCCCAGAACTGGCCCTCTCCACTCTGCACACTTCCTTCATTCTTCCTCCATTAGATCATTGCTTCTGTTTGTCTGACACGAGCTCACTTACACTGACACCACACACACACACACACACACACACACACACACACACACACACACACACACACACACACACAAAAGAGCGGTTACAGAACCCAAAACTGTGAGTGCAACACACTTAAAAGAGAAGCCATCAAGAAGTAATAAATCATTAATAGATCATTTCAGGTTGATGCACTTGTTGACTGACTGGATTGTTGTTGTTTGATGCCTGCAGGAGATGGTTCTGCTGAGGAGCCAGATGGGCGGACAGGTCAATGTGTCCGTGGATGCTTCTCCCTCTGTAGACCTGAACAAGGTGATGTCGGATATCAGGGATCACTATGAGTCTGTCATCGGCAAGAACCGCAAGGAACTCGAGTCATGGTACCAGTCCAAGGTGAGATTATATGACTACGTAGAATAGTGCTTACTTTTAAAGATTAAAACATCTATTTTATTTATGCTGATATGTCTGTGCCTGTAACTGTTGGGTAACCCAAGACATGCTGTTTCTCTGCTCTGCCCAGATTGCTGGTATTGAACAGGAAGTGAGGGTACAGACAGAGACCCTGACATCATCCCGCACTGAGATTAAGGACCTGAAGAGTACCCTCCAGAGGCTTCAGATTGAACTGCAATCCCATCTGAGCATGGTATGTCAACATAAAAATGTATAACAATAAACATTTAGTATTTTTTTTTATTAAAATATAGACTGTCCAAAACATGGACATAGTCTCAGTGACATCACCCTTAGTCTCCAACTAACTTTCTGCTAGTCTAGAAAGATAGGTGGAGCTGAATGAACCTTGGTTGATAGCTACACACTGTCAGTCAGATCAACCACGCCCCTAATTAAGCCTAAATATGCATTACTCCGAGCCTTATTATAATCAGAACAGATTATAGAACAGAACCATGCTGTAAAATTATTTATCTCTGCTATAAAAAATGGGCATTTTAATAAAGGGCCTAATGAGGATTCCTTGGTTTTTGGGCATAGGCTGTAAAAAAAACATAGACGTACTCTCAGTGGCGTCACCAATTGGTTTCTAAAGCCAAGTAATAGCAGTCACCATATTGGAAAAGCTGTCTCAAAGTAGATTTCAGTCAGCCTAGCACCAGGAAAAGAGCTGAGGTAAGCCTCCTAGCAAACAGCTACAATGCACCCACTCGTCACTCAGATAAGCAAGACCAGACAGATGAATTGCATACCCGATATATTACTTCACATCTTTATATTAGATATGAATTAACACATAGCAAGCAGGTTTTAGCATATCTTAGCAGTTAGCATAAAGACTTAAATGCATGCTCCAAGACGGCAAGAGTCTAAAAGTAGCGCAGAGAATGCAGAACACAGCACCACATGTTAGTTTCATGCTAACATCCACGTGCCTTGCAGCAGAGTTTACTAGGAACAGCCGATTACAAGCGTCAAGTAGAATCTTTTGAGTTCTATTCAACCCAACAATCTCATCCTCCTACCACAACAGAAAGCGTCGCTGGAGGGTACCCTTGCAGAGACTCAGGCCCGCTACGCTGCACAGCTAGGAAGTCTCCAGAACATGGTCACAAGCCTGGAGACTCAGCTATCCCAGCTTCACTCCAACATCGCCAGCAACAAGCAGGAGTACGACATGCTGCTGGACCTCAAGACCCGACTGGAGATGGAGATCGCAGAGTATAGGAGGTTGCTGGATGGGGAGGATGAGAGGTGAGACTTGACGGCGTCGCACTGAAGACGTTGAATGAAACACGTAATGCCTGAGACTAATGTGTTCTCTTTTCTTTCTTTTTTTTCGCTTATATCAGCACAAAGCAAGGTAAGACAATTCTCTCACACCTGGTTTGATCATTAAATGGCTATTTAAGTTTTGGATTGCTTTTAAAGAAAGGTATGAGATTTGCTCACGATTGTTGTTTATTTTATTCTTCAGTGGTCACAAAGGTCATCACAGTGGTGCAGACAGTTGTGGATGGAAAGGTGGTCACCAGCAGCAAGACCGTTGATGTGGACGTTGATGAGATTGAGGGATAAACTTCAAGTAACAGCAAAAATCAATAAAGATCATGCAGTTGAAAAAAACTTTCCTGACTCATACTTTTCCATTTGTGTGTTTTTTAATCAACATGACTTGAGTTTTAACAGATTTAAGATACCGTGAGACAATTATCAGACAATTCTACACTTAAAGGGCTCGATATATTTATCCCTTTAGCTGCTAGTTGTTGCATAATGGCAGATTTACTTTGTGGTTCTGTCTAACTACTTGTACAAAACAAGCCCTTGGCTGTTAAAGAACATTTTCTAAAGACCCATTTATTGAAGCACTCATATTAATGTGGATATGGCTGAAATAGGATTACATTGTTGCTCTGTATCTGCTAGATGCAAAAGTGTTGGGTGACATTTCTGCAAAAACAGCCACTGTACAATCTGTCAACTAATTGTAGAGTTCCTCTGCCCCAGGGGAAAACAGCACTAACAGACAGTCAAGAGGCTCCATGCCAGTTTTTCTGTCTGGCAAGCTCTCAACTTCTAAATATTGTTTCTGTAGCACACAGGAAAGGAATTCAGGTATGTCTTACACACATCTTCTGCCCTCTAGTGGCCAAACTGGGTTTGATCCAATTTTATGAGACCTGTTCCAGCATGTACTCAGTAGAAGTGAACTACTTGAAGTAAGCTTGACTTGTTGCCAGTCCAGGGAAACACCCAGAGAGTCAAATCCATGCTCACATTGAAAATGCTATTGGTACATTGTTAGAATATTTGTAGTACTCCATAGGTTTCTTTCTGAATGGTACACTCACTCTATTTGTTGGGGATGAATTCTGCAAAGTAAACATGCTGTTGTTTAAAGCTTTGTTGTAAAATCAGAACAATATCTGAAGCGCACTGGTGTCTCAGAGGAAACTGTTGATGAGAGGAGAGTGTGTTTTTAAACCTGGATTTGCCCCACTTGTATATAAAATATTTGGGAAATTTAATATAAACACTCTTGTCAGTCACATAAATCCTTTTTAATACCTGCCAGATACCTAGGGTAACTTTTATGACATGATAATAAAATATGACCTTTTATGAATGAACAGAACAACACAAATTAGAAGGGAGCAAACATGCAGCTTTTTATTGCATTCACATGAGTACGTGAAGGACATTTTGGTTCAGGTGTTGTGCTTGTGGCTCTCAGTTGTTGCTCCATGTTTTGATTCATGAGGCAAATTAAGAGGAGGTGGAGCTGGTGGACACCACCTTGCCATCCTTCAACTCCTCTGTGACCACTATCATCTTTTTGGTGGTGGTGGTGCTCCTTGAACCACTGCTACTGGTCATACTGCAGAGGGGGAGAATTACAGGGTTTGCATTAAAAATCAGTATACTGGTTCAGTTAAAAGAGCTAGTTATAGGTTAATGATGAAAGAGTTGACAGTTGTTCTTTGAAAGCAAAATTACCTGCCCTCTCCGTCCAAAAGCCTCCTGTACTCTGCAATTTCCATCTCCAACCGAGTCTTGATGTCGAGCAGCATCTTGTATTCTTGGCTCTGGTTTTCAATATCACGACGAAGCTGTTCCAGCTGGCATTCCAGGCTGCACACCTGACTCTGGAGGCCTTGGAGCTGCATGGAGTATCGTGCCTCTGTGTCACACAGTGTGCCTTCCAGAGACGCTTTCTGGAATGAGCAGGGCAAAAAGTAGGAGGAGAGAAGAAAGAGATAGAATCAACTTAAAAACTGGGTACCCTAACCCTAACCCTAACACTTTACTGAGGATGTAACGGGTTGTGCATGAAAGGGTAAAGAAGTATTCAGTTACCATGCTTAGTTGTGATTGTAGCTCGATCTCCAGGCCCTGCAGCGTTCGGCGGATCTCAGTGATTTCTGACTTGGACGTTTGGAGAGTTTCTGTGCTGCTTGCCACCTCCTTGTTCAGTTCCTCTGACTGCAGGGGACAAAAGATATAACCAGTGTCAAATGAAACTACTTAATTTTTCAGAGACAGCCGTAGCAGGTTACTGTTACCAGTGTGTTGGTGTTCTCTCACCTTTGTTTGGAACCAGTTTTGAAGTTCTTTCTGATTTTTGAGAGCTGCAGTCTCGTACTGCTCACGGATCTCAGCCATAATGGCGGACAGGTCTGGCTGTGGTGTTGCATCCACCTCCACGTTAATCTGTCCACTCATCTGGTTCCTCATGGCTGCCAATTCCTGTGGAATAAAAGCAGTTTATTGAGGGATGGATGTTTGTTGATTTGTTAATTGCAGATCCAGTCACATCACTGTTTGCTACCTACCTCCTCGTGGTTCTTTCTGAGGAAGATCAGCTCCTCCTTCAGGCCCTCTATCTGCATCTCAAGGTCTGATCTGTTCAGTGTCAGCTCATCCAACAGTCTCTTGAGACCGGCGATGTCTGCTTCCACTGATTGACGCATGGCAAGCTCATTCTCATACCTTTGTGGAAGAAGGGAGCAGATATTGTCATTTTAACATTCCTTTACTGCCACAGTTTACATTCTTCTTTGTTTCAGACTTTACTGTCTCATCCTGACACTCACTTGGTTCGGAAGTCGTCTGCTGCCAGTTTTGCGTTGTCAATAGACAGATAGATGCCTGCATTGACACTGGTAGCATCCTGGATCTGTGTGATGAAACAACAAATAAGAAGGGTTGCATGTAGAACAATGAAAAGAGTGATTACAGTTTCAATGTATCATTTTGGAAATACCTCTCTGATAGTTGCATTTCTCATTCAAGGTCATGTTACATACCTTTCTCTGCAGGTCTGCGATGGTGGCCTCAAAAGCTGAGTAGTCACGGGAAACGGGGGAGGTCTTGCTCTCCAAGAACTGGCGGATCTTCAGCTCCAGCTCTGCATTGGCCTTCTCAAGGCTGCGCACCTTATCCAGGTAAGAGGCCAGGCGATCGTTCAGGTTCTGCATGGTGGCCTTCTCATTGGTCCCGATATCCATGCCCTCACCTGCACCAAAGCCTCCGCCACCAACAGAGTAACTGTAACTGCTGATGCTGCCACCTCCACCTCCACCTCCACCTCCACCTCCACCTCCACCTCCATACCTGCCAAAACCCAAGGAGGAACCAGAGATTTTTGTTCCACCGCCACCTGCACCACCATACACACTTGTGGCATATGACTTCTGCATCATGCCTCCACCTAGACCTAGACCTAGACCTAGACCTAGACCTCCACCTCCACCTCCACCCATGCTTCCAGCATTTCCATATCCAGAACTGCGTATGGAATAAGATTTCATTGAGTTCATTGTGAAGGTTTCTCAGGAGGTTTGCCTGCCTTGGAGAAAATGAGATGGACTGAGATGCAGCACTCTACCTCTTCCCCCTTTTTATGCTGCTCAAGGCTGCGGCTGCTGGCTCTGCTGTGGGAGGGGGCGTGTAGGACTGGAGGGAGGAGCATTACCTAAAATGGTTGATCTACCCCACCCATCGCACACACACACACACACACACACACACACACACACACACACACACACACACACACACACACACACACACACACACACACACACACACACACACACACACACACAAGGTACATTTTATGCAACAATAAGAGGAATTAACGGGGCTAAACTCAAAACTATTCTCTAAAGCAATTTCAGTAATTCATTCCAACCTCACAGCTACCTGAGGACCTTATAGAAAACATCATTATTCTGTTTGTCCTCCTTATTCTCTGGCTCCACAATAATATCCCTGACGACAGGGCATACACTTGAGCCTTTACCTTTTATTTCTGTAAAGTATACTGGAAAATGCAAAAGAGCCGCACCCATTACTATAAGCCTTAGGTTAGTCATTCAGTCAAATCCGGTAGGTTCTCAACTCTGTCAGTGTTCTGACATGTGATGCGTTTTCACTGAAATCGTGCCATAAATCTTGTGCAATACTGCCACGCTGTGCTGGCCAAACCTGTTACATCCCCATGGCAACAAGCATTGTAAACACTGTAAATCCCCTATTTTCACTTGAGTCAACAGCCAGCACACCTCTTATCACAGACCTCTTTGTCTTTTCTCTTCTGTTGTCTTGCATGAACAAAACATATATTTTAAGGAGCTGGACCTTTTGATATTCATTGCTGCATTTATTTTTCACATCTTAACTCAACATTTGATTCATTCTCTTCTGTTTTGCTCCTCAAAGCCCTGCTGGTTTACCAGTAAGAAGCAATTTGAATGGACTTTTGTGGAGTCAGTAGATACTTGGCCTTGTTCAAGAGTGGACACAGCTCTGCTGGTATGCTCACCTCAGATGTAGCTGCACGCTCTCTATTTTTTTGGGCAGTGTGATTTGGCATGTGCATCATTACCAAACAAGAACAAGCTCCTGCTTGTTTGTTTTGTTACAATTTACCACAAAATTTGATTAAACTCTTTATGATGTCACTTGGGATTTTTTTATTCAAATGTCTATGAAGCATGAACAATGTTTTATTAAATTAAAACAAAATAAAAGGCATTTATACTTTTCCTCACAGATTTGGTTTTATGTGCAGAGACTGGTAGTTATAAGAATATTGAAAGTATTATTCTTGATATTTTGTGTCTGTGATTAAGCCAAACAAAGAAATACTTTACCGTTACAATCAAAAGTATAGTACAGAAACGTGCAGGCTGAAGTAAAACAAACCAGATGCTTTTTTTAACTGCTGTTTTCATTTTGAGGTTGCGCACTCATCTCATGCATGTGCTAAACGGCTATAAATTATTGTTAAGTTGATGATTAGTTTGAAACTGAAGTAGGCCATATATATTGGTGAAGGTATTTTGTCACACTGGAGAAAGCATTTTAGCACCAACACATCAACTTCTTGTATGTCACAGTTATGTACAGCTGTGTATGATTTAGGTTTTACTTAAAAACAAGTTTTAACGCTCCGTACCAAATGCTGGTGCTTGTCGCAAGTTTGTCTGGAAGCATTTTTCTGCTCCACAAAGTTGCAAAATATGAAACACATCAACCAAATCATTTTTCCAGCTATGTAATATCTGTAGAAAAACAAAGGCGTGAGACACTTTGTCTTTGCACTACCAGCAGAAACAAGTGATGCTATAAATGTAAGCTTAAATACAGTGAAACAAAAAAGAGAATTTGCACTTTGTGTAAGGGTGTGGCCCTTGTGGAGACTTTCAACAGATCACAATATTAAAAACATTGGTGGTGTTGGTCTGTGTACAGTTCAGCGTAGGGTCAAAGATATAACCTAGCGACACAGTAAAAAATACATGTTTCACTGCGCTAAAGAGCACAAGGCTCAATATACATCTCATCTGTATTTTGAAGGCTGCCAAAAGTGCAAATAGTGAACTTTGGTGAAATATAATGCAAATTACAAATCACTGGATATGCTTGTAATAAAAAAATGGAAGCTAATAATGAACCACATATATTGAAAGACAGTAATTGGCCATTGTCAAAAATGATGGACAGCCTTACTGAGCCATTTTTCCTGAGGCAGTGATGGCATCATCCCAATTATCACTCAATCAAACTGCTCCACAGCTCCAGGAACAAACAGCTGGGGAGCGTCACTTCAGGTGAAGATAAGGTTAGAATGTGTTTTTCCAAAAAATACTTATTTGAATAGATTATGGATGTGGATATTTAAAGCTGTGGAGTTAAAATTGTTGTGAGAAACATCTACCCAGCATTTTGTCACAATAGGTCCTGAAATACCAAAACATTGACACTTTAAAGCATAAATGCAACGATTGAGCATGAAAAGTTGCACACATTGCTCTAGCATGTAAGTTAGCATGTTAGTGATGTAAACACATTAACATGTAATATTGTTAATCTTAATCTAAATGGCCAACAGGGTACCCCGTGCACAGCCTAAACACGTTCTCAGGTGTGCATGGTTGCAGGAACATACCACGAAAAATAAATCGAAAGTCCTTGGCACACTGACAATAACTTTACTATTTCATTGTGAGCGAACACCCTGTTATACCTGCAGCTTCTTCAGGTTCCTCAGCTTCCTCAGACCCATGGTTTTTCGAGAAAAAAAAACATGGGTCTGCTACTACCCTCCAATTCATTGGCATTGAAAGAGTGAGGCCCAACCCTAAAATGGGCAATTTTATTAACCAACTTTTAAGAAGGGAGGCACAACTTTTAACCAGAATCCCACGGAGAGCACATTTGAAACAGAGCATTTTTCTCTGTGTTGTAAGACTTATGCAGACCACAAACAAATGACTGGATGGGTTTATTTCATATTTTGTGCGTCGGTAGACACTCAGTTTACCCAAATATATGTTCAAAAACACTGTAAAAGTGGATTTTTCATATGTCACCTTTTAGGTTTATGTTTATTGTGATGATTTGTCATGTGACCATTTGTATTTAACGCAATGTATGCCCTGTGATTGTGCTGGGCGAACCTGAGGAAGCTGCGTGCCAGACGCATTGTTTCGCACATTTTTAACTTTACGTATAGCCATGAACTAATAAAGGCTATTTAATTTTTGTAACACAACAGAGTGCCTTGGATGTTTTTTTCTGTTTGCCTACTTTACTCCTCAAAGCATGCTATCATAAACTGAACTGTCATGGTGGGAGTTAATGCTAATAAAAGTAAACATTTCAGTGCTTTGAAGAGTTAAATGTCCTGCAGGGTAACACAGATCCTTTAAGATTTTTTATATAATCTGATATGTGATAGTATTGGCTTTAGACTACCAGCAGGATGATCTCATTCAGCACTGAATCACTTCTTTCATGCAAGGAGCTGCTCAGTTGTCTGTAAATGAAACTGCAGTTGTACATCTCCGAAAGCAAAGCTAAACATTTTGACTGCAAACTATGCATTTCCAAACCCAGAGATAAAAATCAAATTTATTTTAAGGGATTATGATTTTATATTTGGATTTTATACTCTTCTTATTTTTAAAGGTAAAAAGCATGTTAATTATACCCGACCTACAGAAGGTCTATCTGTAAACAATGTCTATCGGTTTTGTTCTAAATTCATATTCAGATTGATCTTGCCTTAATTGGATTTTTTTTAAACGGAAGTTTAAATGACCGAAAATACTGCTTCAGCACGGTGTCCCACATTCCTACACGCTCCATCTCCATGTCATTGCACTTCCTTCATGTTCGCAATTTACACAATTAAATTTAATTAGTGTAAAAGAAAAATTAGTAGCTTATTGTTCGTAAAGTGTTCTGCAATGTGCACACCCTTCCGCTCTCACAATAAGGATAGAGTTGTGGTTTATGTGAGCTGAGTGATTCATGGTGATGGTATGTGTGGATCTGTATGGGAAGGTGTGTCTGTGGTTTCAGGTGTAAAGTAAATATGCATCCGTTTAATTGAGATATATTTGTGTATTTGTGTTTTTTCCAATAGCTGAAGGGAATTGCAGCTTTTCATTAGAATTTGCTTTTTAAATAAACTCAAAGCAGACTCATTGATTTATACCCTGTATCTAGTAGATGGCAGTCTGCTATGCGGTGTACACTTCATGCGTGGGAGTGAAACTTGCAGTTGAACTTGCATGACCTTTGTCAAAAAATCATGTCAATAAGTCTTTTATGACACATTTACTGTGTCACGTACCTCATCCACTTTTCATGGTAATGGGAAAGATTCCTCAGAATGCAAAAGACCAATTCAAGTGTGAGTACGAAGTGACACATGACCCCGGCTTGTGGTAAAAAAACAGAACAGTATGTTCAAAATGTGCTGTGACACGAAGAATAGCCTCAAGGGTTTTTACCTGGGTGTGTAACTTTTGAGTACGAGCCAACATTAAACAATATCCCTCTTTCTATCTAATCTACATTAGGGAGGGAGGGAGGGAGGGCAGCCATGACTCACTGCATCAGAAGGTGTTTTCACAATGCTCCTCTGCCTTTGTGCTCCACTTTCATTCCATTTCACGCCTAGACTGGTTTCTGTTGCATCTTGCTTTGCAGGTATGCCCTGCAGGTTTGGGACACACCCTTTACAGCGAGGAGAAAGTCTGAAACACTTCTCATGTTCGTATGCACCGTAAGAGCAGGACATTTGGAGCAGAGAATACTTGACTCAGATCTGAACACATTTCGCTTCTCATTAACCAGATGTAAAATTAAATCAACAGCTGCATTGTCTCTGAATGAATAACCCATGTGCACATAATCAAGCACTTAGTTTCTCGTGTTTTGATGGTAACAGAGATAATTGTGGTCAGCTGGGTGGAAACATTTCCTCATGTGATGCACTTTACTATGAATTAATAAGAGCTACTGTGTTTTCTATTTATGTGAATCAATCATCTACAGCAGTGGTTCTCAAACTATGGTACGTGTACCACCGGTGGTACGTGGTCTCCCTGTGGTATACGCAAAGAAATCTCCACAACATAAAAAAAAAACCTGTTCAGCATAAAACGACATTTTTTATTTTTGTCTTACTCCTATCTTATCTGTCTTGTATCTATTTGGTTATATTAATATCAAATGTGTTTTCCCCTCTAAATTAATCTAGTTTTTGCAACAAACAACTTTAATCTGCTCAATTTATGCTCGCACCGCACAGACATAAACAACAACAGGAGTAACAACTACTCCTCAAGTTCCTCTCGATATTCCGTTATAGTTCAGTACTGAATCAACAGCAAGCAGCTGTAGGTCTACATTAACATAATATCTGTTAATGTAGGCCTACATTAACAGATATTATGTTATTTATTGGAGTTCAGTACACAATCGGTAGTAAGCAGCTGTACATTTACATTTTTTAAACGGAGCCAGGAGAAGCTTCAGTTTTGATGCATGTACGGACAGTGGACCTTATCGCGCCCCCTCCCTCTCTCTCTCTCTCTGTAGCTCTGAAGCTGATGTGATTCTGCTCTCTTTTGTTGTCTTAACACTCCGCAGGAGTTAAGTTAAGACTTTAAAAAGGCAGTTTTGCTATGTTGAAAGCAGAGACTTATAATAAAGCGGCGCTGTTTGCACCGAGCCTGCAGAGCGCGCGCCTGCACTCTCACGCGCTCTCTCTCTCTCTCTTTCTCTCTCTTTCTCTCTCGCTCTCTCTCTCCCTCTCTCTCTCTCTCTCTCTCTCTCTCCCTCTCTCTCTCCCTCTATCTCTCTCTATCTCTCTCGCTCCCTCTATCTCTCTCTATCTCTCTCTCTCTCCCTCTCTCTCTATCTCTCTCTCTCTCTCTCTCTCTCTCTCTCTCTCCCTCTCTCTCCCTCCCTCTCTCTCTCTCTTTCTCTCTCTCTACTCTCTATCTCCCGCTACATCTCGTTCTGTCAGGCACGCAGCACTTTTATGAATAAATGAAAAATTAAATAAGAACAGGTCGGAAATATACTTGGGCCTAGGTATCGTCTTTGTTTGGGAAACACTGGAGACTAAATATTCTCAAACAGGTTGTTGGTATAAAGTTTTCATTTTTAATGTGCTGCATTTTTTTTTTTTTTTTTTGGGCAAATGTCAGAGTTGTGTGGAGTTTAATTGCCAGTTCTAGCGCTAGCCCTTAATAGTTCTATAGTGTGGCTGCCAAAAGTCAATAATAAATAACCTCCTGCGTAAAATGTGTGTTGAAATAGGCCTACAGTGTATTTTAACGACTACCATAATGGTGGTACTTGGAAAGCCACATATGCAGTCTAAAAAGTTTGAGAACCATTGATCTACAGTGAAAGTAAGAAAACACAAATGCAGAGAATTTGCTCACGATGTAAGACAACTTTTACCTTACCATCACACAGGAGGGGATGATCATAACATTAGGATTTCAGCTTCAAACTTTCTCTTGGCCATGATAGCTGCAAGTTAAAAAAGTGCTTGTTTAGGCAAGCATTCTTTTTTGTAAGGGCCAGACAGGAATGCAAGTGAGTAATCTCCTCTTTGTCTAAACTTGATAGTTAAGCTGTGAAGCACTCTGAGTCTTTTTTCATCTAATTGCACTTAATACCACTGCATGATGAATAGAAACGTGTCAAAACAATGCAGCATGAAAACAGTGAAAGGAAAGAAGTGTTTGAGGCTTCAGTCTCATTAATTAAGTAAGCAGGTGAATCACTGATGTTTGGACAGTTTCAGCGCTCAGGTCTGCACTTGATTCAGCTCCACCTAAATGAATAAGCCATGTATTCAGGGGTGACCTCATCAAATAAAGTCTCCACTTAAGAATGCACAAAACAGCTTTTTTTCTACATGTTTGTATGGACCTTAAATCCTGCACGATACTTTTGGATAAAATGTTCAGACCACATGGAGCCTGAATTTTGTACCATTAGCAAAACATTCTTTTCCTGTTTTTTTCCAGCTCTGCTTCCATTTTGGCAAACAAAAAATGTCAAACAAGCCACAGACTTCTTGCCATGATTTCACTTTCAGAGATTGGACAACACTGACACCTGGTGGTCATTGGGGATATTACACTCTAAACAAAGCATTTACAAAAGATACATTTCAGATTTGTCTTTACTTTAAAGTATTTTTAATTTATGTATGTATTGCCTGAGTGAATGGACAGAAAGTAAACAGGAGACACAAACCTTTAGCTCATAGGAAAAAAATATTACATAAAACTGACCCGAATCTTTTCCATTTGTACTTCCTGTGTAAGGAATTTTTATAAAAACTTTTTTTAGCAATTATGTCAAATCTATGTTGCCATTAAATTATAAAAGTTAAACCCATCACCTTTCTCATTTGTATAAAAATGTCTTTTAATAAAACACACATTTCATTATTGCTTACTGGCTTTTAATCAAATTTTGGACTCATGATACATTTGTTTGAAGGATTCTCACTCTGTTTATCACCCTCATGAACCATCTTATATCAATGAAAGTGGAAGAAAATGACAACTTCAATTTCAGGAAACCCCTCTTAAGAAAGTGCTGTCGGAAAATATTCTGATTTTGCGGCAAACTATAGAGAACAATTTTAAAGCTGACTGGAGAAAAACACTCATTTGGCAGGATTTAAATCAATCATCATTGAGTGTAAGTGAAGTAACAGCAGAGGTGTTACTTTACATCCTCTAATGTGGTGTCAACATTGGTGGACACCACCTTTCCATCGATTATCACCTCCTCGATGGTCTTCACCCTTCTCTCGATGTGGGGTTTATGCTCTGCAGAGGTGGAGAACAAACAAAACGAAAGAGGTCAAAAAATGAAGCAACGAGCGCTACCCAGACCCAAAAAAAGGGGTGCCGGTTTGAGGTGCTCTTTGGATAGGGATGCAAGCAGTTATATACGTTTTTAGGTGTACACACCCTCTGCATAACACACCTCTAGCTCAAGGTAGAAAATTCCTACTGGTTGAGTACCACTGTAAGGTTCAGTGTTCCTTTTCATCTGTTTGATTTCCTGATGAAGGCTTGATGCCGAATTGAATTGTTGTTTTGTTGTAAGGTCTACATGAGCATGCCGTGAAAATAAAGGCATTTACATTTTTTAAGAGAGTAAATTTTAGTTTTTCTTGTTTGTTTTTTTTTATAACAAAAGATGTTACTGAAGTGGAAGTGTCTTTTCATTTTCACTGTTACAGTATCAGAAAGCTGCTTGTGTAAAAGTAGATATATTACCTTCCACTACCTCCACCTTGCTGATGATCACCGCCCTATGGAGAGGGAAAACAGTTGTTTAGTCATATTTTATTGCTTTTTTGTTGAGATCCACAAGAAAGAAAATGTCTAGCTTCTTTTCTTCTTACTGTTTCCTCTCGTGCACCTCTCCCTCCAGCAGCCTTCTGTACTCGGCGATCTCCATCTCCAGCCTCATCTTGATGTCAAGCAGCACGTTGTACTCAGCTTGCTGCTGCTCCAGAGAGACTCTGAGCTGCTGCAGCTCCGTCTCCAGCATGTTGATGCTCATCTGCAGCTGGCTGAGCTGGATGCTGAATCGACTTTTCACTTCTTGCAGGTTCTGCTGCTGGCACTCAAACTGCAGCACAAAAGAGAGAGATGTGAGGAAAGCTGTGAGTGAGATCAGAAAATACTAACACTCCTTCTGCCAGATGGAAAATTATAGAAATGTTAAACATATTTCAAAACAACACTGTGTTCACTTTTTTTCAATTCTGCTGTAAAGGAGCATTGTGTAACTCTGACACCTAGTGTTTAAAATGGGAACTGCAATCCAAATTCAAGACATGGGAGACGGCTATCTCCCCCCTCCCCCTCCTCCCTAGAGTGGATGTGCACGCAGGTTGCCATGTCGACAAGGAAGCTTCAGTGTTTGGCCAGCTCTGCATCGGTCTTGTAACCTTTCTGCGTTTGAACTTCTCTCAACAGTTTTTCAATAATGTCTCCAATATTTATCCTAGTTTTACTACATTTCTGCTCCTGGAGCTTATTGTAAAAATGCAGAGGCTTTTTAGGTCGGGTAGAATCAGTTTATCTGAACCAGTTCGCTTGCCCGTTTTCATCACTGCGACACCTGATGGTTTGCCGTTTTCCTGGCAAACCAAGGTGTGTCCAAAATGGCAATGTTGGAGAGCCTTAAAGTGCCTACCTTCTCTGGTCAAAATAAAAACAGACAATTCATGACCGTAATCAAAATTTAGAAGGAGGACATACTGGCTGCTGTGTTGGAAGCCAGCATTTCAACAGAGCATGTTTCCTTAATGTCTGCTGATATAGTAAGGTCATTTTAGGATTAAAGTCAATAGATATCTTAAATTTTCAATTTAGATATTTAACTTAACTTACTTCTCTTAATTCCTGGTGGAACATTAGATTGTGACGATCTGGTTCCCTTTTCTATCCTGAGCAATATGTTGTGCCTTGTTTTAATTTATGTTAGCCGTTTTCAGTCAAGAGGTCAAAGTTCATTGCTTTTGTCCAACTTGTTTCTTCTTTCCAGATGTGGTCTATCTTAAGGCTTCTTTAGGAATACAGTCCGTGTCCATTGTGACGTCAGGTATGAGATAATCAGGCTGTCGATGATTGATTTCCAGCAACCCAATGCTACTGTTTGTGACTTTGTGCAGTTCTTTGATGGGGATCTTTTCTGGTCAACATCAGTGTTACACAGTTTGGTTTTTAAGGCTGTACTGCTTTGACTTCCAGAGGGTTTGAGGGCTAGCAAATCTAATGTGAGCTCTCCTGAGCCTTAAAGTGTCATAGTCTTTGCTGCATGCATTGTCTTTACTGAGACGTCTCAGATTATGTAGACTTCACAACTTAACCGAGAGTGTCACCATCTACAGTACGTACAGTGATTGGTGCATGTGGTGTTGAATTTTTTGCTAAAGAATACAATCCTCCTGTTGTCTTTTAACAATAAAACTTCTAACTCATTGTAAAAACAAAAATTGGGGAAATGAACAGACATTTTGGTTTGGTGCTTGTCTGCTGCAAGGAGACACCTGCACCTAATTTTGCTAGTTAAATAATAATAACAATAATACATTTTATTTATAAGCACTTTTCAGAAACTCAAAGACACTGTACATTTGTTAAAAGATGCATTTATATCAAATTCAGTCTGTAGTCATAACCCGTTGAAGGTTGTTTGAATGTGCACATAGGCAGGAGTGTTGTTTAAAGACGAATTTGAAAAACTGTGAGGCTACCCTTTAAGTTAAACCTACGCAGTGAAATGTTATTTGCAGGATGTCACTTGGTCTATGGCCTACCTCTTTGAGGATGCTCTGACGACTGATCTCCAAACTCTGGTAGGTCCTCCTCAGCTCTGACAGCTCAGTGCTAAACGTCTTCACCTCAGTGGTACATGTATAGATTTCCCTCTCGATAATTTCCATCTTTGTACACACATGAACAAACACATATTTACATTATGCTATGACATATGACATCAGTAAATCTGCCATCATACTTTTTATTCATGTTTTTAAACCTTTGGGTACGTTGTTCTCCTGTCTTACCTTCGCTTTGAACCATTTCTCGAGCTCCAGGTTGTTCTTCAGCACGAGAGCTTCATACTGCAACCTCACCTCCTCCAGGACCTTTGTCAGATCAACAGAGGCTGCACTGTCCACCTCTACATTCACTGTGCCACTCTGCTGGATCCTCAGCTGACGCATCTCCTGCAACATGGTAAAGGGAAATATTTCAGTCGTGCCATTCAACTGGTGCGTGTCATGCCTGCCAACACCAGCAGATGGCGCCAGAGTATCTGTAAACGGACAAGAGAATAGTTTCTCCTCTGCATCCTCAAGCCTGTCCTTTTTCAGGAGCTTCTTACCTCTTCATGGTTACTCTTAAAGTACACCAGCTCCCCTTTCAGATTTTCAACATGCACCTCCAGGTCACTGATGGACAGAGTAAAGCTGTCCCGGACGCCTCGGAGACGGGCAACATCTGCCTCCACCAGATTACGCATGTTCAACTCTGCTTCATACCTACAGAAGGAAGCAGGGTGTTTATGGAAGGATGATTTAAAAAGGGAAACAAACTAATGAGCCTTTTTCTTTCTACTTGAAGTTGTTTTAATGGCTGGGAATGTTTCTTTAGACAAACAAAATTAAAATCTGTATTTTCCTTGTAAAAGATTATGTATGTCGTTTCGAAATTATTGGAGGGTTCATCTCAGGAGCATTATGTAGCAACAGAGGAATGAAGACCTACTTCATTTTAAAGTCTTCTGCAGCCAGTCTAGCATTGTCGGCCTGCAGGCTGATACTCTGATTCTCTAAATACCTCTTCAGGATCTAAACCACATTCAGGGAAAGAAGGACAGAAAAAATGTTGTTTATTCATACATCTGCTTTGTTTTATTAGACAGACCCATCAGTTAATTTATATGACATGTTTGATGACAGCAGACAACAAAACATGAAAGTTTTACCAACAAGTAATCAATAATTAGTTGGCATGTCACTAATAACATTTATTTTAAATGTGTGTACACAATCTAGTTGCCTGCGATGGTATTCAGTCCTTAGTTGCACACCATAGAAATGTTGATTTATTGTATTATAGAGACTTCTTATGTGCTATGATGTGTAAAATGTGAGCAGTACCTGAACTCGGAGATCACTGATGTTAGCGAAGAAGACGGTGAAGTCTTTGGAAACTGTAGGCATTCTCTTGTCAAGGTATTCTCTGATCTGCAGCTCCAGCTTCCTGTTAGCTGACTCAAGAGTGTGTACCTGAGAAAAGACAGGAGACCAATAACAGATGACAGATTATTAGGCCAATAATAAAACACTAAAGTTCAGGCTTCAGACTCTTGATGATGCCTGAGTAAAGCTGTCGCTATCTAAGACTGATTTCAGGAGCTGATGGAGCTCATTTCAGATTATTAATGAGGGACATATTGAACATTAAATAATTAGTCGTCATCTCTCAACCGGAAGGTCGAAGGTTCGATCACCAGCTCCTGCAGCAACATGTCCGATGTGTCCTTGGCCGAGACACTTAACCCCGAATTACTCCCGCTGCCTCGTCGGCAGTGTATGAATGTATTTAAATGGGTTTAGTTATTTCTGATGGTCTCACTTCATAGCAGCCTCTACCATCAGTGTGTGAATGGTGTGACATGTGGTGTAAAAGCACTTTGAGTAGTCAGAAGACTAGAAAGGTGCTATCCAAGCTCAATTGTCTAAAATGTAAAACAAAAAGTGGCAAGAAGTCAGTAATTAACCAAAGGAACATTTTAACTTTCAAATGAATGTTTGAATTGAGTTTTCTTCAAGCAAAGTTTTTAGATAAGGGTACATATGTATGTGGTTAAATATTACACATGTTTTTCACACCCTATGTAGCCTTATGACACTTATCTTTCTCATAAGCTAACATAAATAACTCCACTAATACAAACATTTGAACAAATGAATAAAACACTGAATGAGGACTGTGGAGTTTTCCTAAATCCCTTAACAAGGGGAGACTTTGTCAGTATGGCCAAGAGGATTGATCATGGATATATTTTTTTCAAATTCATCAGTTATAACAACAGTTTCAGAAAAGGGAAATTTGCATCAACATAAAATATTTTTTTTATTTAATGCAATATGTTAAATGACTGTAACAGAATGGGCTGCAGTGTTAGGGTAGCCTAGGAATACCATCATCTTCTTGTGGCTTACCTTCTGCAGGTAGGAGGCCAGGCGGTCGTTGAGGTTCTGCATGGTCACCTTTCCATTGCTGATCACTGAGGTCTCTCCATACGAGCCCATGGACCCGGACGAGAAGACTGACTGGGAGATGCGGGTCCCAAAGCCCCCTGCGCCCCCTTGCACGCTGTGCGCGCCGAAGAGGCCGGAGGACATGCTGGTCTGTCCGGAGGACATGCGGGTTTGTCCGGAACCCATGAGCTGCATCCCTCCGATCTGGTTCATGACGCTGGCGCTGGAGATGCTGCGGGCGCTGGACATGCTGCGGGCGCTGTAGCTGCTCTGGCGGCTGACAGAGACGGACATGGTCAGAGTTGGAGGTGGAGGTGAACCTGCAGGTGATGAGGAGAGCTGCAGAGTTTACGATGGTGTGTCTGCAGGAGGAAACTGAGTATTTTATAGCCGCCTGAAGCAGGAAGACAGCGACTGCCCCATGCCACAACAATGTGTGGTATGCAGATGACAGTTTTTCGCTGTTTTTTCAACTGAGGCAACAGCAGGATTAGTGATGCTCTGTTGACAAAGGTTGAATGTTGAATATCAAGTTTGGAAGCGGACTGATCTCAGATAATTTCTTGTTGGTTTGTTATTTTTATGTAAGTATTTTAACAGATTTAGATGCCCTACATTTGCCTGGTTAAAGATCACCTCCAATTTTAAGAAATACATTCAGTATCCAATAGGCCTATCTAACGTTTCCTTTAGGACATAATGTATAACTTTTAGAGTTAAAAAAAAAAAGTATGCAGACCTAATTCACTCTTTTGGCTCTCTCTCACTGGCTTAGATATGTTAGCTAATGTTAGAAAAAAACAGATAGGCCTACATGTTTTTGTAGTTAGAGTAAAAGTAAATCTTTAATTACCAACCGTACTTACGTAATCTATAATTATTAATAGGCCTATGTTTGTTATTGTCATTGTTGTTTTTATTATAAATGTAAATGTGAATTTAAGAGCTGATCAACTCATACTGCTATAATTAACTTTATCCTAGTTCTCCACATTTCTCACACACTGCTCACCACGCATACTGTTGTCATTATTACAGACATTGTAGGTAAATATCTCACTCACTGTTGTAGGTGTTGTTGCTCTGTCTCTTTCTTTCTGCATCTCCCTCTATCCCCAGCACAGTTTCAGCAGATGGCTGTTCAACATGAGTCTGGTTTGGCTCGAGGTTTCATGCTCTGAAAGGCAGTTCTTCCATGCCACTGTAACTTTGCTAAATGTTGCTTATGTGCTCATGATGGAATAAAGTTTAGTCTTTCTGTAAATAAGATTTTAAAAAGTCTAATGAAATATATCAACTCTTTTTGTAAAGTGTCTTATCATAACATTTCTTTTGAATTGGTGCTAAACAAATTAAAATAGATTGATGGTTACACATATTATGATAAGGTACAGATGCAAAAATTAATAAGATACAGATGGTGGCTCAAGCTGCACAATGGTGCAGGAGTGCTGTTGCCTCACAGCAAAAAGGTTCCTGGTACCCTCTCTGTGTGGAGTTTGAATGTTCTCCCTGTGCATGCGTGGATTCTCTGTTAATCCGACTTCGCTTCACAGTCCAAAGACATGCCTGTTAGCACAATTGGGGACTGTAAATTGCCCGTAGGTGTGAATGTGAGTGGGGCTGGTTGTCTGCCCTGTGATTGACTGGCGAACAGTCCAGGGTGTACCCCGCCTCTCGCTCAATGGCAGCTGGGATAGGCTCCAGCCCCCAAAGGAAAAACAGTATAATGGATGGAGATGGTGGATCATAAATGGAAAAACATGTCTTGTTTCATGGATATTGTGTACCGATTATGAACCAATTTGAATAAAGAAAGGAACCTACAGTAGAAGGCTGATTCTGAGCCTTAATTTTAAGAATATTTAATATTTTCCATTTTCTACCAATTCAAGTGCTGTCTGCTCAGCTGTGACGCTACATGTGCTACAGACAGTGCTGAGAGTATTGGAAACAATGGAGGGGGATGAGCTCTGCTGGAAATATTGTGTGATAGCACCAAAGTGTTGTAAATAATCAAACCAACAAATCAACAAATATATATATCACTTGTTCCAAAAGTCAAGTACACAAAAACAACTAGTCTATTGAGATGTATAGCCTAGATAAAGCGTTCTTTACATTCA